>NC_053389.1:146070077-146370077 GCF_905171765.1 Bufo bufo
AACCGTTGACCGACCTTACTAAGAAAGGGGCGGATTTGGAGAATTGGTCTACTGAGGCCATTTCTTCATTTGAAAAATTAAAAAAGGCATTCAGTAGCGCTCCCATTCTGATCCAGCCTGATCAGGAGAAACCTTTTATTGTGGAGGTGGATGCGTCTGAGGACGGCGCAGGAGCAGTCCTTTCACAAGGTCCTGCCAGCTTCACTAATCTGAGACCATGTGCCTTCTTCTCCAGGAAATTCTCTCTCACGGAGAGAAACTACGACATAGGGAATAGGGAGCTGCTGGCCATTAAATGGGCATTTGAGGAGTGGAGGCATTTTCTGGAGGGGGCAAGGCATTGTGTAACTGTTGTCACTGACCATAAAAACCTTATGTTTCTCGAGTCTGCTAAGAGGTTGAATCCCCGTCAAGCCAGGTGGGCTCTGTTTTTTACTCGTTTTGATTTTTCCATCACGTTTAGGCCGGGAAGTAAAAATGTGAAGGCGGACGCATTATCTCGGAGCTTCCAGGCTTTTCAACCTACTGAGGTACCACCTGAATCCATCCTACCAGCAAAAATCTTCTTAGCAGCTCTTACCCAGGATATCTCGGCTCGCATTAGGTCGGAACAACATCTGGCACCGGTATCCACCCCAACAGATAAGTTGTTTGTTTCCGTACAATTTCGTCTCCAGCTGTTGGGTGAGTGTCACGATTCTGCCTTTTGTGGACATCCGGGTGTTGAGGGCACTAAGGATCTGGTTTCTAGATCTTATTGGTGGCCCACTCTAACTAGGGATGTCAAGTCCTATGTGTCAGCCTGTGAGGTTTGTGCCAGGTCCAAGATACCTAGGACTCGCCCTGCTGGTAACCTACGACCCCTACCCATTCCCAGTAGACCCTGGTCCCATATCTCGATGGACTTTATAACTGACCTACCGCTGGCGGAGGGTAAGACTGTAGTGTGGGTAGTGGTGGATAGGTTTAGCAAGATGGTCCATTTCATTCCTCTGTCTAAACTCCCGAATGCCAAAACCCTGGCGTCTATTTTTGTGAAAGAAATTGTTCGATTGCATGGTATCCCGGAAAATATTGTTTCAGACAGGGGTGTTCAGTTTGTGTCCAAATTCTGGAGGGCCTTCTGTCAAAGATGTAAAATTTCGTTGTCTTTTTCTTCCGCCTACCATCCTGAGAGTAATGGGCAGACTGAACGCCTTAATCAGTCTGTGGAACAATTCCTGAGGTTGTATGTTGCTGATGACCAGCAATTATGGGTCAAATTCCTTCCGTTGGCTGAATTTGCTCTGAATAACCGTGTCAATTCTTCTGCTGGGGTCTCCCCTTTCTTTTGTAACCATGGTTTTCATCCCCGTTTTCATTCTGGGTCGTCCGTCTCCTCCTCTAACCCTGAAGCTGATAAACTCTCCTCCGAACTGTGCACAGTTTGGGCCCGGGTTCAATCGAACCTAGAAAAGGCTCAATGTTCTCAAAAACTCAAGGCCGATAGGAGACGTTCAAGGGGGGTAAACTTTCAGGTTGGGGATAAAGTATGGTTGTCCTCCAAGAATCTATCTCTCAAGGTAACTTCTAAAAAATTTGCTCCTCGTTTTATTGGACCATATAAGATCACGGAAGTGATTAACCCGGTATCTTTTAGGTTGGAGCTGCCTGAGTCATTCCACATTCATAATGTGTTCCATAAATCTCTGCTTAAAAAATATTTTGAACCGGTAGTACCATCAAAAGCCTCGCCTCCGCCGGTTCTTGTTAATGATGCTGTCGAGTATGTGGTGTCTAAAATAGTGGATGTCAGGAAGGTGCGTAATTCCTTGCAGTACCTGATTCACTGGAAGGGGTATGGACCTGAAGAGAGATCTTGGGTACCTGCCAGGGAGGTTCATGCTCCTAGACTTGTTCGTAAATTTCATTTAGAACACCCTGAAAAGCCATCGCCTGAAGTCTTGGGTCCGGTGGCCCCTCGTAAAAGGGGGGGTACTGTCACGGGGTTCCGAAGGTGCACTCGGTCCCCCATTGCCCGCAGAACTGTTGCTTAGCTTTTGGAATGAGGTTCTGTGTTTGACCTCATTCCCAGGGCGGCTTTACTAGCTGGGTGGCTCCTTGCTCCTAAGTCAGGCTGCCTTGAGCGCCGAGCTGATCACTCGGTGCTCGACTGGTTGGTCTGTCGGTCATGTGACGCTGGCCACGTCACATGACCCTCACTCCCCACTATAAATACAGGCAGCCTGCTGGCTACAGGTTGCCTGTTAATTTCTAGGTTCCTGGCAATTTGTTGGACTGCTGAATACTTACCTGATCCTGTTCCTTGACCATCCTTTTGCCTGATCCTCCTGTACTGCGCATCCGTCCTGGTATTGTGACCTCGGCTCCCACCTGACTACTCTCTTAGGACTCCTCTTGTACTTCTCTGCTCTCCTGGTATTTATGACCCCGGCTTCTCCTGACAATTCTCTGCTTGCTCCATTTGTACTTTGCAGCTTTCCTGGTATTGACTCGGTCCGTTCACGTCCTGTTGTTTGTCTGTCTGTCATCCCTGCACTTACTCCAAGTTAGGGATTGCCGTCCAGTTGTCCCCTGTCATTAGGACTCGCGAGGCAAGTAGGCAGGGCCAGGGGTAAGGGTGGAGCGCAGTGGTCACTTCCCTCCCCCCTGTGTGTGTGTGTGTGTACACTGGTTCAGACCGTGTGAGATACACCCTTTACATACTGTCGTTCTATTCTACTATTAATTTAACACCCATATAGGGCAAGATCCTAAATTCAAAAAATATGAGGAGAGCGTCAAATAAGGGACGTGGCCCAGGTCATGGTGCTGCTGGTGGAGCTCCTGTTGCAGGGTGAGGACGTGGTCTATCTGTGCCAGCTAAACGCACAAGTGAAACCCCTTCGTCAGGTGTGAGAAGGCGACAGAACCTGCAGCGGTATTTGGTCTGGCCTAAAGCGTCTCTACTAGAGTTGAGCGAACACATGGATGTTCGGGTTCGAGAAGTTCGGCCGAACTTCCCGGAAATGTTCGGGTTCGGTATCCGAACCCGAACCGAACTTCTTCCCGAACCCGAACCCCATTGAAGTCAATGGGGACCCGAACTTTTGGGCACTAAAAAAGCTGTAAAACAGCCCAGGAAAGAGCTAGAGGGCTGCAAAAGGCAGCAACATGTAGGTAAATCCCCTGCAAACAAATGTGGATAGGGAAATGAATTAAAATAAAAATTAAAAAAATAAAAATGACCCAATATCAATTGGACAGAGGTCCCATAGCAGAGAATCTGGCTTCACGTCAGCAGAGAATCAGTCTCTTCATGCCATAGCAGAGAATCTGGCTTCATGTCACCCACCACTGGAACAGGCCACTGTCACACATTTAGGCCCAGGCATCCAGGCAGAGGAGAGAGGTCCCGTAACAGAGAATCTGGCCTTATGTCAGCACAGAATCTGTCTTCATGTCATAGCAGAGAATCAGGCTTCACGTCACCCACCACTGGAACAGGCCACTGTCACATATTTAGGCCCAGGCACCCAGGCAGAGGAGAGAGGTCCCGTAACAGAGAATCTGGCCTTATGTCAGCACAGAATCTGTCTTCATGTCATAGCAGAGAATCAGGCTTCACGTCACCCACCACTGGAACAGGCCACTGTCACATATTTAGGCCCAGGCACCCAGGCAGAGGAGAGAGGTCGCGTAACAGAGAATCTGGCTTCATGTCAGCACAGAATCTGTCTTCATGTCATAGCAGAGAATCAGGCTTCACGTCACCCACCACTGGAACAGGCCACTGTCACATATTTAGGCCCAGGCACCCAGGCAGAGGAGAGAGGTCGCGTAACAGAGAATCTGGCTTCATGTCAGCACAGAATCTGTCTTCATGTCATAGCAGAGAATCAGGCTTCACGTCACCCACCACTGGAACAGGCCACTGTCACACATTTAGGCCCCGGCACCCAGACAGAGGAGAGGTTCATTCAACTTTGGGTTGCCCCGCAATATAATGGTAAAATGAAATTAAAAATAGTATTGAATGAGGAAGTGCCCTGGAGTAGAATAATATATTGTTAAGGGGAGATAGTTAATATCTAATCTGCACAAGGGATGGACAGGTCCTGTGGGATCCATGCCTGGTTCATTTTTATGAACGTCAGCTTGTCCACATAGGCTGTAGACAGGTGGCTGCGTTTGTCTGTAATGACGCCCCCTGCCGTGCTGAATACACGTTCAGACAAAACGCTTGCCGCCGGGCAGGCCAGCACCTCCAAGGCATAAAAGGATAGCTCTGGCCACGTGGACAATTTGGAGACCCAGAAGTTGAATGGGGCCGAACCATCAGTCAGTACGTGAAGGGGTGTGCACAGGTACTGTTCCACCATGTTAGTGAAATGTTGCCTCCTGCTAACACGTTCCGTATCAGGTGGTGGTGCAGTTAGCTGTGGCGTGGTGACAAAACTTTTCCACATCTCTGCCATGCTAACCCTGCCCTCAGAGGAGCTGGCCGTGACACAGCTGCGTTGGCGACCTCTTGCTCCTTCTCTGCCTTCGCCTTGGGATTCCACTGGTTCCCCTGTGACATTTGGGAATGCTCTCAGTAGCGCGTCTACCAACGTGCGCTTGTACTCGCGCTTCTTCCTATCACGCTCCAGTGTAGGAAGTAAGGTGGGCACATTGTCTTTGTACCGGGGATCCAGCAGGGTGGCAACCCAGTAGTCCGCACACGTTAAAATGTGGGCAACTCTGCTGTCGTTGCGCAGGCACTGCAGCATGTAGTCGCTCATGTGTGCCAGGCTGCCCAGAGGTAAGGACAAGCAGTCCTCTGTGGGAGGCGTATCGTCATCGTCCTGTGTTTCCCCCCAGCCACGCACCAGTGATGGGCCCGAGCTGCTTTGGGTGCCACCCCGCTGTGAACATGCTTCATCCTCATCCTCCTCCACCTCCTCCTCATCCTCGTCCTCCTCGTCCTCCAGTAGTGGGCCCTGTCTGGCCACATTTGTACCTGGCCTCTGGTGCTGCAAAAAACCTCCCTCTGAGTCACTTCGAAGAGACTGGCCTGAAAGTGCTAAAAATGACCCCTCTTCCTCCTCTTCCTCCTGGGCCACCTCCTCTTCCATCATCGCCCTAAGTGTTTTCTCAAGGAGACATAGAAGTGGTATTGTAATGCTGATAACGGCGTCATCGCCACTGGCCATGTTGGTGGAGTACTCGAAACAACGCAACAGGGCACACAGGTCTCGCATGGAGGCCCAGTCATTGGTGGTGAAGTGTGTCTGATCCGCAGTGCGACTGACCCGTGCGTGCTGCAGCTGAAACTCCACTATGGCCTGCTGCTGCTCGCACAGTCTGTCCAGCATATGCAAGGTGGAGTTCCACCAGGTGGGTACGTCGCATATGAGGCGGTGAGCGGGAAGGCCGAAGTTACGCTGTAGCGCAGACAGGGGAGCAGCGGCAGGGTGTGAACGCCGGAAGCGCGAACAGACGGCCCGCACTTTATGCAGCAGCTCTGACATGTCGGGGTAGTTGCGAATGAACTTCTGCACCACCAAATTCAGCACATGCGCCAGGCAAGGGATGTGCGTCAAACCGGCTAGTCCCAGAGCTGCAACGAGATTTCGCCCATTATCGCACACCACCAGTCCGGGCTTGAGGCTCACCGGCAGCAACCACTCGTCGGTCTGTTGTTCTCCTGTGCGGTGTGGGGCCTGTCCCCCAAACATATGAGTTTCAGAATGGCCTGCTGACGTTTTTCCCCCGGGCTGTGCTGAAGTTGGTGGTGAAGGTGTGTGGCTGACTGGATGAGCAGGTGGAAGAAGAGGAGGAGGAAGCTAAGTAGGAGGAGGAGGAGACAGGAGGCAAAGAATGTTGCCCTGCGATCCTTGGCGGCGGAAGGACGTGCGCCAAACAGCTCTCCGCCTGGGGCCCAGCCGCCACTACATTTACCAAGTGTGCAGTTAGGGAGATATAGCGTCCCTGGCCGTGCTTACTGGTCCACGTATCTGTGGTTAGGTGGACCTTGCCACAGATGGCGTTGCGCAGTGCACACTTGATTTTATCGGACACTTGTTTGTGCAGGGAAGGCACGGCTCTCTTGGAGAAGTAGTGGCGGCTGGGAACAACATACTGTGGGACAGCAAGCGACATGAGCTGTTTGAAGCTGTGTGTGTCCACCAGCCTAAATGACAACATTTCATAGGCCAGTAGTTTAGAAATGCTGGCATTCAGGGCCAGGGATCGAGGGTGGCTAGGTGGGAATTTACGCTTTCTCTCAAAGGTTTGTGAGATGGAGAGCTGAACGCTGCCGTGTGACATGGTTGAGATGCTTGGTGACGCAGGTGGTGGTGTTAATAGTACATCCCATGTTTGCTGGGCGGCAGGTGCCAACGTTCCTCCAGAGGCAGAGGAAGAGGCCGAGGCGGCGGCAGCAGCAGCAGAAGAGGCCGAGGCGGCAGCAGAAGAGGCCGAGGCGGCAGCAGCAGAAGAGGTAGCAGGGGGAGCCTAAGTAACTTCCTTGTTTTTAAGGTGTTTACTCCACTGCAGTTCATGCTTTGCATGCAGGTGCCTGGTCATGCAGGTTGTGCTAAGGTTCAGAACGTTAATGCCTCGCTTCAGGCTCTGATGGCACAGCGTGCAAACCACTCGGGTCTTGTCGTCAGCACATTGTTTGAAGAAGTGCCATGCCAGAGAACTCCTTGAAGCTGCCTTTGGGGTGCTCGGTCCCAGATGGCGGCGGTCAGTAGCAGGCGGAGTCTTTTGGCGGCGGGTGTTCTGATTTTGCCCACTGCTCCCTCTTTTGCTACGCTGTTGGCTCGGTCTCACAACTGCCTCTTCCTCCGAACTGTGAAAGTCAGTGGCACGACCTTCATTCCATGTGGGGTCTAGGACCTCATCGTCCCCTGCATCGTCTTCCACCCAGTCTTGATCCCTGACCTCCTGTTCAGTCTGCACACTGCAGAAAGACGCAGCAGTTGGCACCTGTGTTTCGTCATCATCAGAGACGTGCTGAGGTGGTATTCCCATGTCCTCATCATCAGGAAAAATAAGTGGTTGTGCGTTAGTGCATTCTATCTCTTCCACCCCTGGGGAAGGGCTAGGTGGATGCCCTTGGGAAACCCTGCCAGCAGAGTCTTCAAACAGCATAAGAGACTGCTGCATAAGTTGAGGCTCAGACAGTTTCCCTGATATGCATGGGGGTGATGTGACAGACCGATGGGCTTGGTTTTCATGCGCCATCTGTGCGCTTTCTGCAGAAGACTGGGTGGGAGATAATGTGAACGTGCTTGATCCACTGTCGGCCACCCAATTGACTAATGCCTGTACCTGCTCAGGCCTTACCATCCTTAGAACGGCATTGGGCCCCACCAAATATCGCTGTAAATTCTGCTGGCTACTGGTACCTGAGGTAGTTGGTTCACTAGGACGTGTGGCTGTGGCAGAACGGCCATGTCCTCTCCCAGCACCAGAGGGTCCACTAACACCACCACGACCATGTCCACGTCCGCGTCCTCGTCCCTTATTAGATGTTTTCCTCATTGTTCCCGTTCACCACAATTTTGAGAATGGCAAATTTGGGAATAGTTTTTCAACCCAGAACAAAAAGTGTGCTTTTACGGTGACTACAAATAACTTGACCAGCTAAAACAGTACAGATTTGGTTGAATAGAAATGTCAGGCCTGTTTTTTTTTTGCGCTGTGTGACAGGTATAGGTTTAATCACAGAATCAGACTTCTATCTGCACGGTAGCGTGTGTCTTAGGTTTTTCTGAATGACACTATCAGCACCTTCAATGTAAGATATCCTTTTTGGGATAGATTTCAAGTAGGCCTTATATACCAGAAACTAGTTATTTTGAGAATGGCAAATTTGGGAATAGTTTTTCAACCCAGAACAAAAAGTGTGCTTTTACGGTCACTACAAATAACTTGACCAGCTAAAACAGTATAGATTTGGTTGAATAGAAATGTCAGGCCTGTTTTTTGTTTGCGCTGTGTGACAGGTATAGGTTTAATCACAGAATCAGACTTCTATCTGCACGGTAGCGTGTGTCTTAGGTTTTTCTGAATGACACTATCAGCACCTTCAATGTAAGATATCCTTTTTGGGATAGATTTCAAGTAGGCCTCATATACCAGAAACTAGTTATTTTGAGAATGGCAAATTTGGGAATAGTTTTTCAACCCAGAACAAAAAGTGTGCTTTTACGGTCACTACAAATAACTTGACCAGCTAAAACAGTATAGATTTGGTTGAATAGAAATGTCAGGCCTGTTTTTTGTTTGCGCTGTGTGACAGGTATAGGTTTAATCACAGAATCAGACTTCTATCTGCACGGTAGCGTGTGTCTTAGGTTTTTCTGAATGACACTATCAGCACCTTCAATGTAAGATATCCTTTTTGGGATAGATTTCAAGTAGGCCTCATATACCAGAAACTAGTTATTTTGAGAATGGCAAATTTGGGAATAGTTTTTCAACCCAGAACAAAAATTGTGCTTTTACGGTCACTACAAATAACTTGACCAGCTAAAACAGTACAGATTTGGTTGAATAGAAATGTCAGGCCTGTTTTTTTTTTTGCGCTATGTGACAGGTATAGGTTTAATCACAGAATTAGACTTCTATCTGCACGGTAGCGTGTGTCTTAGGTTTTTCTGAATGACACTATCAGCACCTTCAATGTAAGATATCCTTTTTGGGATAGATTTCAAGTAGGCCTCATATACCAGAAACTAGTTATTTTGAGAATGGCAAATTTGGGAATAGTTTTTCAACCCAGAACAAAAAGTGCTTTTACGGTCAATACAAATAACTTGACCAGCTAAAACAGTACAGATTTGGTTGAATAGAAATGTCAGGTCAATTTTTTAGGCGCTGGGTGACAGGCTCAGCCTGCACCAGATGTAGTATATGGCCAAAAAATAACCAGACTGTTGATGGTTAAATGCACTTCAGTGACACAGGCTCAGCCTGCAGCTGATGTAGTATATGGCCAAAAAATAACCAGACTGTTGATGGTTAAATGCACTTCGGTGACACAGGCTCAGCCGGCAGCTGATGTAGGATATAGCAAAAAATAACCAGACTATTGATGGTTAAATGCACTTGGGTGACACAGGCTCAGCCTGCAGCTGATGTAGGATATAGCACAAAATAACCACACTATTGATGGTTAAATACACTTGGTGATAGCTTGTGCTGGCGCACCACAAGCCACAAAATGGCCGCCGATCACCCCAGAAAAAAATGATCTAAAAACGCTCTGGGCAGCCTCAAAAAAGTGAGCAATTCAATATTAGCACTTCAATGATCCACAGCTGCAGATCGATCACAGAATGAAGTCTTTTGGAGGAGTTAATCTGCCTAATCTCGCCCTAACGTCGCAGCTGCAACCTCTCCCTCAGTGGCGTACCTCCAATAGAGGCAGACCACGCAGCTGCTATGGGGCCCCTGGGGGAAGGGGGCCCGCAGTGGAGGATAGGCCCCGCCCACTAATTACACTTGTATGGCTACCTGCGAAAGTAAGAGGTGGCGAAGGACCTTTGGTGATGTCATCAACCATGTGACCAGTGCAGGAAGCCAATGAATAGCAGAGCAGCAGAAGTCTAAAGGACCTTTGGTGATGTCATCAACCATGTGACCAGTGCAGGAAGCCAATGAATAGCAGAGCAGCAGAAGTCTAAAGGACCTTTGGTGATGTCATCATCATGTGACCAGTGCAGAGGACTGGTGAAAGACCTGTGGCATATCACTGTGAGGGGGCGGAGCTTCTGTGTGGTGCCTGAAGGAGAGGTTAGTGGTGTTCTGGGATAACATAACATCCTAGAAAAGCTGGGAGTTGTAGTTTTGTCGTATTATATGTTTCTCAATGTAATTTAAACGTATACCCTAGTACAGGCTGGTAATGCTGGGAGTTGTAGTTCTCTCCTCTTATACCCTCTCTTTGGAATGTATACTAATGACCCATAATAAGTCTGGCCATACTGGGGGTTATAGTTATTTCTTTTTAAAGCTCTTACCTGGTACAACTAGATGATGTCCTATAATCTGGACATGCTGAGAGTTGTAGTTCTCTTTTCTTAGGCTGGATTCTCATCACAGTTTAGTTTTCCGTTTTGCATGCAGGACTTTTTTCTGTCTAAAATAACGGATCTCCGACAGAAATGGCATAAACGGATGCCAAATGTGCAGAACTGATGCTTGAAATACAGGATCATTTTTTTTTCTTTATTTTTCTGTTTATCTGACGGATCAGAAGAACTGAAAACTAAACGGTGATATGAACCCGGCCTTATACTCTGTGTAATATCTACTTGTATCTGATCATAACAGCCTGGACAGGCTGGGAGTTGTAGTTCTCTCCACTTTCACCTCTCCCTGTGTTGCTCCCTAATTTCCAATAATAATCTGGTGATGATGAGACTTGTAGTTCCCTTGTCACTATTATAATGTTCTGCAGCAGCTGAGGTGTATATTACTTGTTCACTTCTGTGCTGGTGACGGTCGCTGTTCTGCCGTCATAGGAGCACAACAACGAAAATCACTGCAGTTCCGGATCTGGCACTTCATGGACGACAACACCTGACGGATCCCGCTGACTATGATGAGATCTGTCAGGTTTCCATCTTCCAGGCTATAAAATTGTGTCCAGCATTTATGACCTGATCCACGAATGAGGCCCCAACACAGATGTGAACGAAGCTTTATATGTTCTGCAGCAGCTGAGGTATGCATTAGGAGGTTCTGACAGTTCATAAGGCAAGGGGGGCTATGGTGGCACTGGTATACTATTATGCCAGCACCACCATAGCACCCCCTGTGTGCTGCTTATAGTGGACAGTGCCCTCAGACAATGAATGGGGACAATCAAAAGCAGGTTTTTTCCCGGTATTGAGACCCTGTGACGGATCTCAATACCGGAAAATAGAAACGCAAGTGTGAAAGTAGCTCCTAATGTCTACACGGCTGCAACTGCTGGGGGTATGGCAGGGGAGAAGCCAGGGCAGGTGGTGGGATGGGCCAGTGGACGGAGTTAGTGGGGCCCCATTAAGATTCTTGCTATGGGGCCCAAGGATTTCTATGTACGCCCCTGCTCTCCCTATGCTTGAATCAGCAGAGTGATGTGCAGCGCTACGTGACCCAAGCTTATATAGAGGCTGGGTCACATGCTGCACTGGCCAATCACAGCCATGCCAATAGTAGGCAAGGCTGTGATGGCCTCTTGGGGCAAGTAGTATGACGCTTGTTGATTGGCTGCTTTGCAGCCTTTCAAAAAGCGCCAAGAAAGCGCCGAACACCGAACCCGAACACGGACTTTTACGAAAATGTTCGGGTTCGGGTCCGTGTCACGGACACCCCAAAATTCGGTACGAACCCGAACTATACAGTTCGGGTTCGCTCATCCCTAGTCTCTACGAATAGTGAGCCCTAAACAAGTACAGGCAATAGTAGATTGGGTTGCTGACAGTGGATCGAGTTCCTTCACATTGTCTCCCACCCAGTCTCCTGCTGAAAGACCACAGTTGGCACCTGCAGCCGATGTCCATCAGTCTTTCACCTCACCCCCTTGCAAATCAGCCAAGCAGTCTGAGCCCCAAGTCATGCAGCAGTCTCTTCTGCTTTTTGATTACTCTGTTTGCAGGGTTTCCCAGGGCCATCCACCTAGCCCTGCCCCAGAAGTGGAAGAGATTGAGTGCACTGATGCCCAACCACTTATCTTTCAAGATAAGTACATGGGAGGGCCATCGCAGCACGTCTCGCATGATGACGAAACACAGGTGCCAACTGCTGGGGCTTTTGAAAGTATGCAGACCGACAAGGAAGGCAGGGGTGAAGACTGGGTGGAAGATGATGTGGAGGACCCCACATGGAATCAAGGTCATTTGAGTGACCTATGTAGTTCGGAGGAAGAGGTTGTGGTCGCACAGAGCCACCAGCACAGCAGAAGAGGGAGCAGGGTGCAAAAGCGGAGCTGCCGTCCTCTAGACAGTACGCCTCCTTCTGCCCACCGCAGCAAGGGACCGAGCACATCAAAGCCAGTTCCAAGGAGTTCCCTGGTGTGGCAGTTCTTCAATCAATGTGCTGACGACAAGACACGAGTGGTTTGCATGCTGTGCAATCAGAGCCTGAAGCGAAGCATAAACGTTCTCAACCTGAGAACAACCTGTATGACCAGGCATTTAAGTGCAAAGCATGAGCTGCAGTGGAGTAGACACCTCAAAAACCAAGAAAGGTCTCTGGCTCCTCCTGCTTCCTCTTCTGCTGCAGTCGCGGCCTCTTTATCCACCTCTGGAGTGACAGTGCCACCTGCCACCCCGCAAACAGAGGATCTGCCAGCAACACCAACACCTGGGTCACCAAGCATCTCCACAATATCCTACAGAAGCGTTCAGCTCTCCATCTCCCAAACGCTGGAGAGGAAGAGGAAGTACCCCCCTACCAACCTGCAATCCCTATTCCTGAATGCCAGCATTTCTAAATTACTGGCCTTTGAAATGCTGTCATTCCGTCCGGTGGAGACGGATAGTTTTAAAGGCCTTATGGCGGTGGCCGTCCCACAGTACATCGTGCCCAGCCACCACTACTTTTAAAGGGACAAAATCAGGTGTGCACTGCGCAACGCCATCTGTGGCAAGGTGCACCTGACTACGAATACGTGGACCAGTAAGCACGGTAAGGGCTGTTATATCTCCATAACAGCACACTAGGTAAATGCAGTGGCGACTGGGCGTGAGGCGGATAGCAGTTTGGCGCATGTCCTTCCACCACCGAGGATTGCAGGGCGCTTCAGTTTGCCTGCTGTTGCTTTCTCCTCCTACTCTGCTTACTCATCCTCTACCAGCTCCTCATCCGGTCAGCGTAATACCTTCACCATCAACTTCAGCACAGCCAGGGGTAAACGACAGCAGGCAGTTTTAAACGTATCTGTTTGGGGGACAAACCCCACACCGCGCAGGAGCTGTGGACAGGCCTTGATCAACAGACCGATGAGTGGTTTGTGCCAGTCAGCCTCAAGCCCGGCCTGGTGGTGTGTGATAATGGGCAAAATCTCGTAGCAGCTCTGGGACTAGCCGGTTTGACGCACATCCCTTGCCTGGCACATGTGCTGAATTTGGTGGTGCAGAGATTCCTTAAAACTTACCCCGATATGTCAGAGCTGCTGCATAAAGTGCGGGCCGTTTGTGCGCGCTTTCGGCGTTCTCACCCTGCTGCTGCTCGCCTGTCAGCACTGCAGCGTAACTTCGGCCTTCCCGCTCACCGATTCATATGCGACGTGCCCACAAGGTGGAACTCCACCTTGCACATGCTGGCCAGACTGTGCGAGCAGCAGCAGGCGATAGTGGAGTTTCAGCTGCAGCACGCACGGGTGAGTCGCTCTGCGGAACAGCACCACTTCACCACCAATGACTGGGCCTCCATGCGAGACCTGTGTTCCTTGTTGCGCTGTTTCGAGTACTCCACCAACATGGCCAGTTCCGTTAATTCCGTTCTCAGCGTTACTATCCCACTTCTATGCCTCCTTGAAAAAACGCTCCTGATGGAAGAGAATGTGGCACAGGAGGAGGAGGAGGAAGAGGGATCATTTTGTAGGGTTTCCGGCCAGTCATTCCCAAGTGGCTCCGAGGGTGGGTTCCTGCACCCACAAACCCAAGGTACACAATTGTCCAGCCAGGGCACAGTTCTGGAGGATGACGAGGAGGAGGAGATGGAGGAGGAGGGTGGCACCCAGACAAGCTCATGGCCATCACTGGTGCGTGGATGGGGGGATACAGAGGACACAGACGATACACCTCCCACAGAGGACAGCTTTTCATTGCCTCTGGGCAGCCTGGCACACATGAGCGATTACATGCTGCAGTGTCTCCGCAACGACCGCCGAGTTGCCCACATTCTAACTTGTGCTGATTACTGGATGGCCAAGCTGCTGGATCCCCGTTACAAGGACAACGTACCTTCCTTAATTTCCTCACTGGAGCGTGATCGTAAGATGCGCCAGTACAAGCGCACGCTGGTAGACGTGCTGCAGGTGGCATTCCCACCTGACAGCGAGGGCACAGTGGAAGCACAAGGTGAAGGCAGAGGACGAGGAAGAGGTCACCAACGCAGCTGGGGCACCGCCAGCACCTCAGAAGGAAGGGTTAGCATGGCCAAAATGTGGAAAAGCTTTGTCAGCACGCCACAACAACCAGCACCACCAGCTGATATGGAACGTCTTAGCAGGAGGCAGCATTTCACCAACATGGTGGAGCAGTATGTGTGCACACGCCTACACGTACTGAATGACGGGTCTGCCCCCTTCAACTTCTGAGTCTCCAAATTGGGCACATGGCCTTAGCTTGCCCTTTACGCCTTCGAGGTGCTGGCCTGCCCTGAAGCCAGTGTATTATCTGAACGTGTGTTTAGCACGGCAGGGGGCGTCATCACAGACAAGCGCAGCCGCCTGTCCACAGCCAATGTGGACAAGCTCACGTTCATTAAAATGAACCAGGCATGGATCCCTCAGGACTTGGCCGTACCTTTTGCAGAATAGACATGTACACCGGCACTAAGCAGCCATTGTTATACTGCAGCGCAATTGCTCAAGTTGGTATTTTGGATATTTTGCACTCTTTTGGAGTGTACCTTAATTTTACAAAATTAAATTATAACCAAAAACCTGTTGGCTATCTCGTCTTCCTCCACCGCCGCTTCCACCTACTCCGCTACGTCCACCGCCTCCTCAAACTCCTACTCCATATGGAACTACACCTCATAAATCCATATATATATTTTTTTTTGTGCGTGTTTTATTTTATATCATTTCACTACTTTGTCATTTACATTTTCTGGTGAAATTAACCAATTTTTGGGCGTATAGTACCGCTGTTATACCTAGTAGGCCGGTTAACAAAAAATATACAGTACAGACCAAAAGTTTGGACACACCTTCTCATTCAAAGAGTTTTCTTTATTTTCATAACTATGAAGGCATCAAAACTATGAATTAACACATGTGGAATTATATACATAACAAACAAGTGTGAAACAACTGAAAATATGTCATATTCTAGGTTCTTCAAAGTAGCCACCTTTTGGTTTGATTACTGCTTTGCACACTCTTGGCATTTTCTTGATGAGCTTCAAGAGGTAGTCCCCTGAAATAGTCTTCCAACAGTCTTGAAGGAGTTCCCAGAGATGCTTAGCACTTGTTGGCCCTTTTGCCTTCACTCTGCGGTCCAGCTCACCCCAAACCATCTCGATTGGGTTCAGGTCCGGTGACTGTGGAAGCCAGGTCATCTGGCGCAGCAACCCATCACTCTCCTTCATGGTCAAATAGCCCTTACTTTCAAAGTTTTCCCAATTTTTCGGCTGACTGACTGACCTTCATTTCCTAAAGTAATGATGGCCACTCGTTTTTCTTTACTTAGCTGCTTTTTTCTTGCCATAATACAAATTCTAACAGTCTATTCAGTAGGACTTTTAGCTGTGTATCCACCTGACTTCTCCTCAACGCAACTGATGGTCCCAACCCCGTTTATAAGGCAAGAAATCCCACTTATTAAACCTGACAGGGCACACCTGTGAAGTGAAAACCATTTCAGGGGACTACCTCTTGAAGCTCATCAAGAGAATGCCAAGAGTGTGCAAAGCAGTAATCAAAGCAAAAGGTGGCTACTTTGAAGAACCTAGAATATGACATATTTTCAGTTGTTTCACACTTATTTGTTATGTATATAATTCCACATGTGTTTGGTCTGTACTGTATATTTGTCAGTTACATTTTCAGTCGAAATTCAAAAATTTTTGGGTGTGAAGTACCACTGCTATACCTAGTAGGCCGGTTAACAAAAAAAAAATAAAAAAAAAATTGTCAGTTACATTTTATGGTCAAATTCACCAATTTTTTGGTGTGATGTACCACTGCTATACCTATTAGACCAGTTAAAAAAATAACATTTGTCAGTTACATTTTAGGGTCAAATTTACAAATTTTTGGGTGTAATATACCCCTCCTCTACCTAGTTGACAGCTTAATAAATTTCAAAAATTTTTATTTTACATTTTAGGGTGAAAATAAACAATTGTTTTCTGTCATAGACCCCTGCTCTATCAAATAGACAGGTTAATTAATTTCTGTAATTTTTCTGTTACATTCTTGGGTTGACATTATACAATTTTTGACATGAATAAACCCCTGCTCTGCATAGGTGACAGGGAATAAAATTTCTGAAATGCTTCTTTAATTGATGCACGCCACCTCCTTTGATTCAATGCTTAAACTTAAACAAGTTGTACCACATTTAAGCTTCAATACTTTGTCCCACATTTCCGCTATATTCTTTTGGCCAACATTTGCGCCTCAATAGCTTTTCCCACAATTCTGCTTGACTCTTTTGGCCCACATTTGGGCTTCTATAATTTATCCCACATTTGCGCCTCAATAGCTTTTCCCACATTTCTTCTCGATCCCAATTTTTTAAAATAAATTTATCTCCCTTAAATTTGGTCTCCTTTTCTCACGCTCCCTCTCCGGCCTGGAACCCTGATTCCCCGCCACCCATAATCACCATGGTAGGCGCATAAAAGGACATCAAAAGTTGATAGAGCAGATATCAAATTGGATCGTGAACATCACGGGGACGTGTGACATGGTGGGGCAGTAAGTATGCACACGCCGACACGAACTAACTGACAGGGGTCAGACCCTGCAACTTCTGGGACTCCAAATTGGGCACATGGCCTGAGCTTGCCCTTTATGCCTTGGAGGTGCTGGCCTGCCCTGCAGCCGGTGTATTGTCTGAACGTGTGTTTAGCATGACTGAAGGGTTATATTTCCAAATGTTTTGGGGTGTACCCTAATTAAAAAAAAATTAAATAAATTTTAAAACAAAAAGCAGTGTAGGCTACCTCCTCCTCCTCCACCGCCACTTCCACCTACATCGCCACATCTACCGCCTCCTCAACCTTCTACTCCATATGGACTTGGTCCTCCTAAATCAAGATTATTATTTTTTATTTTTACGTATTTTATGTTATTTTAAGTAATTTCCCTATCCACATTTGTTTGCAGAGCACTTGCCATGCTCTTAACCACATTTTGACGCCATTTGCAGCCCTCTAGCCCTTTCCATTACATTTTTACAGCCATTTTAGTGCTCAAAAGTTCGGGTCCCTATTGACTTCAATGGGGTTCGGGGTCAAGTTTGGGTCCCGAATAGTGTTGAGCAAACTTGTCTTTTAAGTTCAGCATCTAAAGTTCGGGTTCGGGTTATCAAATTATCCCGTTATGGATTCCGCTACCACGGACCATAATGGAATTTAGAATCCATAACGGGATACTTCGATAACCTGAACTCGAACTTTAGATGCCGAACTTAAAACACAAGTTCGCTCAACACTAGTCCCGAACTTGAACTTTTTCCGAAGTTCGGCCGAACCCGTCGAACCTGAACATCCAGGTGTCCGCTCAACTGTATCTATAACCTATTTGGCAAACAGTAAAATTGCTATACGGTGACTTCCTAATGTACCTCCAGCCATATAATCACTTGTTCTTTTTTGTACAGTAAATGAATAATTTTTGGGGCCTGTAGTCCACTGGCCTGAAGTAAAATTGTTATCCAATGACTGTCTAATATACCTCCAGCCACATAATCACAGACTGCTGGTAATCAGGAAGGGGCAGGGGGAGAACCGGAGACCGACACCTCTGCCAAACGTGTGGCCCCCCTAATTGCAACCTGAACTAGATAAAGAACACTCGTACAACAGGTAACCTTTAGCTGGGTGATGATCGGCCACAGCTTATTTATTTTTCAATGGCAAAACCAAAGAACTATCATCTTGGAGCGGTATGCCAACCGCCGGACTCCTGGCGGGCAAGTACGCCATCAGCTATCTCCAACTCTCCGCTGTATCAAATGCCGCCAGCTGTGACAAACCATAGCTCAAACTATCCCGCCATTCTTAAGAGAAGAAAAACAACATAAATATCTCCAAAATATCAGTTACTCGTTTCCCCTTTTCTTTATTTTTTTTTATTTTTTTTTATTATAACCTTTCTGAGAACAAGCAAGAGTCCAAAATTAAAATTAATTATATCACCACACTGGATAAATCTGTGGTGGTATCTGATTACACCCAAATATATAACAGATTTGTTTTGTAAACTGGGATTCTTAAAACATAGCGTTTACTAGGTCATTTAAAATATTGGTTTTTACGAAGTGATGGACAACAACATATACCTCCACTATACCAATTCAAATACATGAAAAAGGGTGGATCTTACCACATCTTTGCGAGATCCACAATCAATGGAGGAGTTCCTGGTGTTGGATGATACCGGGAACCGGTGCAACCAGGGTGCTTGTGTTGGTATTTGGCACTGTAAATAGTTCCTAGTAGGCCCTGTTATATCTTTCCTACCTCGTTGAGGGTTAGGGGCTATTGACAGCGCCTGCCTATCACACATGGAGCACCCGCCCTGACAGGGGCGACCCCACACCGAACCTTTCCCTCAGTATGGGTCTAGTGTTCTATTTGGCCCTAATTACACAGCCCTACATGCCATGTTTCTGTCTTGCTTTTGAGACATCATCAGGGGACTTCACACATGTATTCAGGGGCAACTAAAAATAAAATCACAAACATACACTAAATACAGGTCACATGTATTACTGAGTACCGCATGTAAGATAATTTTCAACAGACTCAGGTTACATACTAAAGATCAAGGTGGTTTTGGCCTCGTATCTTCACTCAGGATATTCAGTAGTTCTTATCCTTGCTGTACCATGGGAAGTGTCCCATGACAGCCGGTGTCTCACCACAAACAACAATGATTTGGGTGAGCACTCAACAGTTGTTATCCACCTCTTTATATACCTCACCTCCCAGTGAGTATACGCCCCCCCCCTGATTATCTGCCTCACCTGTCCGTATCCATTGCGGTGCATGTTGCTGCATATGGAAGGCACGCCGCTCGCATGCGCTCCTCCGGACCGGAATCCCTTCCTGAGGGGATATGGATGGCTACTTTCCCATCTCAGGAGTGAATTTGTGGAGGTCGGTTTCCGATAAATGGATGTCTCCAGGCAGCCCATCCCGTTTATACTGACGCAGATATCCAGAAAGGGGAGTTTAGATGAATCACATTCTGATGTAAAGTGGAGGCCTATCTCGTTTCGGTTCAGTTGTTGAACCCAAGCAGAGGTCTCCTTACTCCCCTTGCAGATGACGAAAATGTCATCTATAAAGCGTGCCCACTTTTGAACGCACTGTAATTCCATTGTGGACTCATCCCTGAATACTATGGTGTTTTCCCACCAGCCCAAGAACAGATTGGCATACGATGGGGCACAGGGGCTCCCCATCGCGGTGCCCCTGAGCTGGTGGAAAAAACGCCCATTAAACAGAAAGTAATTCCTTTTCAATGAGAATTCCAACAATTCCAACACAAAGACATTATGAGCCCTGGAATTACAGTGCGTTCAAAAGTGGGCGCGCTTTATAGATGACGTTTTCGTCATCTGGAAGGGGAGTAAGGAGACCTTCTCTGCTTGGGTTCAACAACCCAACCGAAACGAGATAGGCCTCCACTTTACATCAGAATGTGATTCATCTAAACTCCCCTTTCTGGATATCTGCGTCAGTATAAACGGGATGGGCTGCCTGGAGACATCCATTTATCGGAAACCGACCTCCACAAATTCACTCCTGAGATGGGAAAGTAGCCATCCATATCCCCTCAGGAAGGGAATACCGAGAGGGCAATATTTACGGTTAAGGAGGAATTGCTCCAGGCGCTCTGAGTTCATCAAACAAGCTGATGACCTGAAAACCCGTTTCTTAGACCGTGGATACCCAGGAGGCGTACTCACCCCAGCGTACCAGATGGCCCTAAATAAGGACAGGGGGTCTTTATTGGCCCCGAAAGTTGACACCCCCAGTAACAGTGGCCCTAGTGAAAATAGGGAGATCCGTCTTATTAGTACATACAATGGCTGTTCCTCTGCAATAAGAGACATTATATCCAAACATTGGCATGTGCTTCAGATGGACCCTGACATTTGTAAGGTCGTAAAGGGGCACCCCAGCATCACGTATAGACGTGGCAAAAGCATCCGTGATATGATGGTACATAGCCACTATACACCAGTGCCCCACAAAAAAACATGGCTTGAGAGAGGCATTAGTGGTAACTTCAAATGCGGAGGATGTGTGGCGTGCCCCTTTATGACCAAGGCAAAGTCATTTAGGAGTAACATTACTGGTAAAATATATACAGTTAATGACATCATTAATTGTAAAAGCATGGGATTGGTATATAAAATCACATGTAAATGTGGAAAGGAATATGTCGGTAAGACAGGTAGGGAATTGAGGAGAAGGATAGGAGAGCATGTTAGCGATATTAGAAATGGCAGAGATATGTCGGTGGCACGACATGTGAACACTGAACATGATGGTAGGCTGGATTGCCTTTCCTTCATGGGGATTGAAAAAATCAAGCCAGGAATGAGAAGGGGCAACTTTGATAAAAGGATCCTTCAATGCGAAGCGAAATGGATCTTTTATCTTAAGACGGTCCACCCTTCTGGCCTAAACGAACAACAGAATTACTGCTGTTTTATATGAGTATTATTTACTTGCAGTAGTACTCCACCATTGAAAAGTGGGGGAACAATGGCCAAATCTCCCTTACACTCACATTTGCTCATCTAAAGTGATGAGCATGTGAGATGTGATGGTTGATTTTGCCTGAACATTGATGAGTCACTTGGATGTAATAGAAATACCATATTTTGTATTGAAGCATATGAGATGTGATGACTGATTCGGTTGGAATACTGATTAGCCACTTGGATGGAATATAAATATCATACTTCATATTGAAGTCTATGTACATGTCTCCATGGCCCATTTGGTGGCTGTTATGCCGAGTGCGATGTCGGAAGCTCGGCGGTCCTGTCAAATAAATCCGGCTTGCGATTGTGCATACATATAATAAGCAGGCAAGTCATCATTTGTTTGCGATCAGGCCGTGCGGATATGAGCTTGGAGGTTGCTATGTAACTAGCGACGCTTAGACGCAGGTCTTTACCTCACTTCCGGTTAGCCCGCCCCACGTGACTCTAGCTTCCGGTCCGGTGGAGCGCATGCGAGCGGCGTGCGTTCCATATGCAGCATCATGCACCGCAATGGATACGGACAGGTGAGGCAGATAATCACGGGGGGGCGTATACTCACTGGGAGGTGAGGTATATAAAGAGGTGGATAACAACTGTTGAGTGCTCACCCAAATCATTGTTGTTTGTGGTGAGACACTGGCTGTCATGGGACACTTCCCATGGTACAGCAAGGATAAGAACTACTGAATATCCTGAGTGAAGATACGAGGCCAAAACCACCTTGATCTTTAGTAAGTAACCTGAGACTATTGAAAATTATCTTACATGCGGTACTCAGTAATACTTTATTTTTAGTTGCCCCTGAATACATGTGTGAAGTCCCCTGATGATGTCTCAAAAGCAAGACATGGCATGTAGGGCTGTGTAATTAGGGCCAAATAGAACACTAGACCCATACTGAGGGAAAGGTTCGGTGTGGGGTCGCCCCTGTCGGGGCGGGTGCTCCATGTGTAATAGGCAGGCGCTGTCAATAGCCCCTAACCCTCAACGAGGTAGGAAAGATATAACAGGGCCTACTAGGAACTATTTACAGTGCCAAATACCAACACAAGCACCCTGGTCGCACCGGTTCCCGGTATCATCCAACACCAGGAACTCCTCCATTGATTGTGGATCTCGCAAAGATGTGGTAAGATCCACCCTTTTTCATGTATTTGAATTGGTATAGTGGAGGTATATGTTGTTGTCCATCACTTCGTAAAAACCAATATTTTAAATGACCTAGTAAACGCTATGTTTTAAGAATCCCAGTTTGCAAAACAAATCTGTAACAAGCAAGAGTCCCAGTACAACGCAATGCTGGAAATGACCCACTTAAGGGCGGGAGGGTGGGAAACTTGGCTTCCGCGATCAAGAGGAAGCGCAGCAGCAGAGGGGGGAGTTATATAACCTAAATAGAGGGAGGGGGAAACATCTCCTCTACGCCCCCTATGACGCACTCTCAAAATCCCATTAACCCCTTAGTTAACAAACCCATAACAGGGGCCAGGTGACCCGCATAAACCTGAGGTTGGGAAGGGGAGGGGGGACCACCAGTCCCTAAGCACCCTCCCTAAAAAGTCGGGCGCTTGCCAGACTGCTGGTAATCAGGAAGGGGGAGGGGGAGAACCGGAGACCGACACCTCTGCCGAACGTGTGGCCCCCCTAATTGCAACCTGAACTAGATAAAGAACACTCGTACAACAGGTAACCTTTAGCTGGGTGATGATCAGCCACAGCTTATTTATTTTTCAACGGCAAAACCAAAGAACTATCATCTTGGAGCGGTATGCCAACCGCCGGACTCCTGGCGGGCAAGTACGCCATCAGCTATCTCCAACTCTCCGCTGTATCAAATGCCGCCACGGAGGAGACCCGTAGCCTTAAATGGGGCTCCGACCACGACCCAGCAAAAACATAGCCTGTTCAATCCCATCCTGCAGGCCGGAAATGAAGATATCTAGCCCTATTTCTGTAAGATGAACACCATCAGGCCTCATGAGGGACCTATTATCGCCCTCTAGTTGGCGACGCCGTACCACAATTCCCCCACGGGACCGCACAAATCGGGACATGCGGGAATTGACTGTTCTCCTACATTTCTCAGCGGCTTCAGCATCCCTGGCGCCATGCCAAACAACCCGAGGAATGATTTCGGACCACACCAAAACCATCTCAGCGAAAAAGGACAAAAACCTCTCAATATCAGAGTGCATGAGGGTCATGAGCTCCGCCGAACGTGATAGGCATAGGTCATTGCCACCGGCATGAATCACAAGAATCACGGGACCCCTAGAATGAAAACCGATGTCTACCACCTCTGTGAGAATCTGGGACCATTTAAGACCTCGGATACCCCTCCAGGATACATCCACTTCACGAAATCCCAGCATTCGACCTCCAGGCCTGCACTCCGCCCTCTGAGCTGCCCAAAAAATGTACGAGTGGCCAACCAACCAGACCGCAGGGCACACCACACCTGAAAGAAAAAACAGTTAGCACAAATGCAACAAGCAAATAAATGCTGCGAACTCGCTCTACCATACCCACTTATAAATCTCGGAGACATAACTGAAAACCTGAATAAACAATATCATTCATATCCTTACAGCCTACAACCCCCTCATTCTCTTTTTTTTTTTATATCAAGAGATCCGGCCTGATGTACTTGGCATAACAGGCAGATTGCCACCTACCAATGTGCATTACCTCAGCCTCTGGCAGGCCGGCCCTGGCCGCCTCTGTAGCAGCGCCAATACGAAACGAATGGGTGCCAAACTCCTTCGGCTCAACCCCCAACCGATCCAAGCAAGCGCAAAAAACAGCTGTAAACTGAAATTTAGTCAGGGGGGAGCCATCTTGGTGAGTGAAGAAATTAGTTCCCCCAGAACGCAACGCGCAGTATGCCGTAACCAAACAAACTGGACAAGCCACACCTTCAACCTGATGAAGAGGGATCCACACCCCCCTGCCAAACTGATCCGTTTTAGATCTACGAACCAGAACTCTGATAGCCCCGTTCCCACAGACCACATCCTGAAACAACAAACCCCCCGGCTTCTTACCAGAGGGAGGGAGCAATTCGCCCACCCGAAGAGCTGCAAAAAAGGCCAAACTAAAACAAGCCGAGAACAACGCCGCTTCAAACGGCGAGACACACACCCCCGAACAGGCTTCGACCAGCCTGCATAACAGGCCAAACGAAATGGGACGCCTACAATCCCTAAGAACATATTCCTTCTTCCAACCCTTCATGGTCTGCCTGATAACGAAATGCTTGGAGACATCAGGCCAACCACAAAGCTGGAAGTAAAAAGCCACTCCAGACAACCGCCGCTGGACCACCGGTGCCGACACACCCATAGATCTCAGCTTGAGCAACCACTCCACCGTCACCTCCAAGCGGAGGACATCTTGCATCGCAACGTTCCTGGCACCCACCACCGATAACCAGTCAGCCCATGCCTTACTGTGACCCCGCCAGGTCGCTGGAGACACCGAAGACCCAATAAGGGACATCAGTTGCTGGCCACCAAATGCCATAGGTACTCCGGACAGTCCTTCCCGATGTGCTCCGCCTCTGGAAGCAGCTCCAGAAAAACCTGCCAACGAAAACGGGAAAGAGCATCAGCAATCCTGTTATCAACACCTGGAACATGGCGAGCCCTGAAATAGATATTATGCTCCAGGCAGCGCAAGACCAAATGTCGCAGAAGCGCAATCACCGGCAGGGAAGAAGAAGACAGACGGTTGATACAATGAACCACTCCCAGGTTGTCAGACCAAAAACACACGTGATGATCTGAGCGTTTCTGTCCCCAAATTTCAACCGCCACCACAATCGGAAATAACTCCAGCAACGTCAAATTCTTACAGAAACCCCGTGAGCGCCACGAATCCGGCCAAGGAGAAGAGCACCATTCCCTACCAAAAATAGTACCAAAACCACAGGAACCGGACTCATCCGAAAAAAGAGACAGAACCGAGTTAGGCATCTCATCAGAGATAACACACGTGTGCCCATTGTAGGAGTGTAGAAATTCCTGCCACACACGCAAGTCGGCTTTTAGGGACCTAGTCAAACGAATGCGATGATGCAGGGATTTAGCCCAACGAGTAGCTAACGACAAGCACCTGGAAAAAACACGGCCCATGGGCATCACGCGACATGCAAAACAGAGCAAACCCAGCAACGATTGCAACTGTTGAAGGGTAACCTTACGAGCTACAAGAAAACCCTCGATTAAATATAGCAACTTCTGAATCTTTTCACTGGGCAAACGAAAAACCATCTCAACAGAGTCAATCTCAATGCCCAAAAAAGACAAACACGTTACCGGTCCCTCCATTTTTTTCGCTGATATGGGAACCCCAAACCTTGCCATACAGGCCAAGAATGTGTTAAGGAGGACAAGGCAACCATCCCACGATCCCGGGGAAACAAACAAAAAGTCATCCAGGTAGTGAATGACCGACGAGGATAAGGTCTCATACCTAACCACCCATTCCAAAAAACAACCAAACATCTCAAAATAGTGACAGGAGATAGAACACCCCATGGGGAGGCAGGTATCATTTTGGGCCCTCAAAGGAACATCCCAAAAGGTGATGACAATCCGGGTGAACGGGCAAAAGTCTAAAGGCCTATTCAATGTCCGATTTCGCCAGGGGAGCGCCTCGCCCCGCCCCCCTAACCAGCGCTACCACCCTTGTAAAAGATACATAAGACACGGAGGCCTCCTCAGGCAGAATGGCATCATTCACTGACGAACCCTTGGGGTAGGACAAGTGGTGTATGAGGCGAAACTTACCTGGTTCTTTCTTGGGGACAACCCCCAAAAGAGACACTCTAAGGTTAGGAAACGGAATAGATTGAAATGGCCCCATGACTCTACCCAAAGACACCTCCTTACCCAACTTCTCACGTAGGACCTCAGGAAGCTCCCTAGCAGACCGTAGATTATCAGAGAACACGGGAAACCTGCTCAATACAAATGGTATGAAGAAACCAAACGTGAAACCAAAGCGAAGCTGAGAGGCAGCCGCCTTATTGGGGTAGATGTCTAACCATGGGGACATCTCTGCCACGCTCACCGGGGTCCTTAGGGTCTCCCGCACCGGGCGGCTTGAAGTGTCTAACTGGGGGGCGAGAGCACCGGTTAGCAGCGTGGTTGCCACCACAGGCCGAGCATTCATGTTTGTATTTGCACAGCCCTGTGTATTTACAATGGCCCTCGTTGAAAAGCCAGCACGCCCGGGGGGGGCGGACGGCCACTGGCCCCTGACCAGAAATTGTTCCGGAACCAGTGGCCACGCTTGGAAAGGGGGCCTGCCTCTGGGACACCATGAGGTGAAGCCAAACATCAGTAGCCTTAACTCCCCAACCCACCACCGGATGCAACGCTAAGCGCCGACGGAATTCCTCATCATATCTCCACCACGTGCTACCGCCATGGGCTCTGTAAGCGCTGTAGATAGTGTCTTGATAGACGAACAATTCCGAACAGCGGTTAGGGTGGCGCTGACCCATAATACAACCTAACACAGAAAAGGCTTGCAACCAGTTATTAATGGTCTTAGCGACCCTAGGTTTACGATCTAACGGCTTATCAGAAAAACGCCTTTCCTTGTCTACCGTATGCTGGTCCACCGATATAAGAGACCAAATATCAATATATTGGTTAGACCAGATTTTTTCCCTCGCCGTTTCATCCAGATGACAACCCAGGGGGCTAACGCCACAAAAGAAGGAGTCCTTATAGACCCCCACTAAAACTGGAGCCCGCGTCAAAGAAGGGGAAGGGGTAGGAGAAGAGGACATTTTAGCAAGCAACGCTTTGAGCGTCGACTCCAAATCCGCACTAACCCCCCCTCCCCCCCATGCCCCGGTATATTGGTATTTACCAGGCGTCTCAGTCGCCAAAGCCGAAGAAGGACCGGGTACCGGGATCTCAACCCGGGGTTCCGTCGCTGGAGCCAGGCTGGGAGCCCTGGAAGCATGACTAGGCACCCGCCTCTTACGTTTCGCACCAGCCGCCCGACCAGACTCCTCAGATGCGCCCGTCGATCCATCCGAAGATGACGGAGAGCGCCATCTAGAGGACCTGGAACGCCTGCTGCTCCCAGAAACCCTGGAACGGTGATGGGACTGGCGCCTGCGTGAGTGACTACGATAACGCCTCCTGTTATCCTACGACGATGTCGAGATATCAGACATCTCCCTGCGCCTGTGTGACCTAGCGCTGTTACCAGGGGGTTGGGGCGGCAGAGAGGGTTGTGGCGGCAGAGAGGGGTGGGGCAGCAGAGAGGGGGTGGCAGCCACCATAGGAGGCTCCCCTAGTGAATTAGCAGACTCTATTAGGCTGACCTGGCCATCGGCAATTAACATGGGGGCAACCCCTGCACCCCCTTGGCCAGCGCTCATAATCACAGCCGGCGCTGTAGACTGAGAAGGAGGGGGGGTCGGGGGGGGAATCAACCGATTCTACGCTGCCCTGCGCTTCCATGACTCTCTTAACACTCGCCTGCCACGCGCTGATTAACTCCGGCGCGCAGGAGGAAGAAGAAGCCGGAAGGGGCGGGGCTAAGGCGCACTGAAGCGCCGCACTAAGATGCCGGCCGGATGTAGCAGCGCATGCGCCGGGCCGGGAGCCGAGGTGAGTGCCAGAGGACCGAGGGGGGGGGGGGGGGGCGCGGGGGTAGCGGGAGGATTATGGCCTAAACGGGTGGGAGGGCGGGTACGCCGTGCGGACCACCGGCCTCCTTGGGAAGCGACGGGGCTGCCTGCAGTCTGCGGCAGAGCCGTCCCATCCCCTGCAACAGCGGCAGAAGATGAGGGCAGAGGGGAGCCAAGGCTGCTCAGGAAGGAATGTAGCGAGCCCTCTCCCCCTTCAGAGTATCGCGCCAGAAGGGCCTCCTTAAGGGAAGTGTCCCTTGCGGTCATCTCGGAGCGGACAGCCAGACCTACCAAACTTGGCTTCCGCGATCAAGAGGAAGCGCAGCAGCAGAGGGGGGAGTTATATAACCTAAATAGAGGGAGGGGGAAACATCTCCTCTACACCCCCTCTGACGCACTCTCAATATCCCATTAACCCCTTAGTTAACAAACCCATGACAGGGGCCAGGTGACCCGCATAAACCTGAGGTTGGGAAGGGGAGGGGGGACCACCAGTCCCTAAGCACCCTCCCTAAAAAGTCGGGCGCTTGCCAAGATGTTTTCTGTCCAGTGAATGCCTAATGTTTGGGGCCTGTACTACACTGACCTGCAGAAAAATTGATATCCAATGACCGTCTAATATACCTCCAGCCACATAATCACTTGATCTTTTCTGTACGGTGAATGAATAATTTTTGGGGTCTGTAGTCCACTGGCCTGAAGTAAAATTGTTATCCAATGACCGTCTATTATACCTCCAGCCACATAATCACTTGATGTTTTCAGTCCGGTGAATGCCTAATGTCTGGGGCCTGTACTCCACTCGTCTGCAGTAAAAATTATATCCAATGACCGTCTAATATACCTCCTTCCACATAATCACTTGATGTCCCTGGTGCCTGTCAGACCCTTTCTGGTGATGTCTGGCCTGGGCTGTGTGACACTACCCCCCGTGTGTAGCCAAGCATCGCAGCTAAAGGCTTATTCAGAAGCCTGAACTGCGATCGATGATCCAGGCTGTGCACTGGAGGCAGCTGACGAGCACCCCAACAGCAGCCGGGGATCGTGACTGAGTCATCACCCGTGGAAGGGCAAGCTGGCTCCTCACTGGCTTCTGTGCTCAGACAGGCAGAGGATGGCTCGGTGCTGATCATGTATGAGTGGGGCGAGCGGCGGTACCCATGCCTCCCCTCAGAAAAAAGAAGGATGAGACAGGCAGTACTTCACTGGCCTGCAGTAAAATTTTTAACCACTGACCACCTTATATACCTCCAGCCACATAATCACTTGTTATTTTCTGTCCAGTGAATGCCTAATGTTTTGCGACTGTACTCCACTGGTCTGCAGTAAAATTGTTATCCACTGACCATCTAATATACCTTCAGCCACATAATCACTTTTTGTTATTTTCTGTCTGGTGAATGCCTAATGTTTGGGTCCTGTACTCCACTGGCCTGCAGTAAAATTATTATCCACTGACCATCTAATACACCTCCAGCCACATAATCACTTGTTCTTTTCTGTCCGGTGAATGCGTAATGTTTGGGGCCTGTACTCCACTGGCCTACATTAAAATTGTTATCTACTGACCGGCTAATATACCTCCAGCCACCCACATAATCACTTGTTCTTTTCTGTCTGGTAAATGCCTAAAGTTTTGGGCCCGTACTCCCGTGGCCTAAAATAAAATTTTCCTAGGCTCCAGCAGGGCACATTTTTGAGAGTTTCCCTTTAAGAAGCATAAAAATGGCCCCTGATTAAAACACATATTTTTTTTGCCATTGATCCCTATATGGTATGTCACTGTCCATGTTGTGGGACTATTTGTGCACTTCTAGTAAGTATTTGGTGGCTGCAAATATGACCTGAAGGTTTTTCAGGTTCGCCTGCCATTAAAGGGCTTCTATCACCAGATTTGGTCCTATTTAGCTGACTGACACTAGTGATGTGCTAGTGTCAGCAGTCCATAACAGTGTTCTTACTTATCATCTGTTTGCTGCCGTTCACCTTAAAAACGTACTTTTATAGTATGCTAATGAGCCTCTAGGTGCTATGTGGGCGTTAATAGCACCTAGAGGGCTCCGTCCACTAACCATTTCAGCCGCCCATCGCGTCCCTCCAGCCCGCCCCGCTCCTGTTGATTGACGTGAAACTTCTCAGTATCTTGTACCAATTCCCGCGCCTGCACCGTGCGCTTCTGTATTCGGCGCAGGCGCAGTGAGTGAATGCCGCACTCCTGGTGCCGGCTTCCTCACTGTAACGTAGTTGGCGCAGAAGCAGTGAGGAAGCCGGCGCCGGGAGAATACAGAAGCGCGGGAATTGATACGAGATACTGAGAAGTTTCACGTCAATCAACAGGAGCGGGGCGGGCTGGAGGGACACGATGGGCGGCTGAAATGGTTAGTGGACGGAGCCCTCTAGGTGCCAATGACGCCCACATAGCACCTAGAGGCTCATTAACATATCTATAAAAGTACGTTTTTAAGGTGAACGGCAGCAGACAGATGATAAGTAAGAACACTGTTATGGACTGCTGACACTAGCACATCGCTAGTGTCAGTCAGCTAAATAGGACCAAATCTGGTGATAGAAGCCCTTTAAGGACTATGGAATGAACATTGTCATTCCACTGCTTCATGTCCTGGTACAGATGCTGGTAAATCTGGTTGGTCAGGGGACTGGAGACGTGGCGCCTATATCTCACGGCCACATGAGTCCTGTGGGGGCTTGAACTGGGGGAGGAGAAGGACATTGGAGCACAAGCAATGTGTAGCGAAATAGGTGGTTTTTCTACACAGGTGACAAGAGAGGAGGAGCAGCCAGAGGAGCTACAGGACAATAAGGAAAAAGAGGCAGAGGACCCAGACACACCGTGGCAGTATGCAGTGGAGATGGAGGCAGGGAGTGCCTCTGAGTCACTTGCACAAATGGCCCGATGCATGCTCACTTCCTTGTGTAGTGACAGCTGAATTGTCACTATTCGGCAGAGAGATGACTTCTGGCTCTCCACCTTGTTGAAGCCTCGCTACTGGTCCAAAATGGGGGTCAATTTTACATCCGCTGAGAGGGAGGACAAACTGAACTACTATAGAGACATCCTATGTAGTCAGTTGGCTGCTAGTGATGAGCGGCATAGGCAATATTCGAATTTGCGATATTTTGCAAATTTTTGGCCGAATATTCGCCATAAATTTGCAAATTCGAGAATTCGGGATCTCCATTCATTATTTACTTGATTGTGAAAATCGGCAATGTAATATAGTCGCGATAAAAATTTGCGATTAGAATATTCGGGATCAACACTAAGAGGTATGCAACTTTCCTATTGATTGCTAGGGATGTTGCTAAGTGCTGATATTTGTAATAAATTCGCGAAAAATTTGCGATAAGTTTGCAATTAGCATAATCGTGAATACGAATATATAGCACTATATTCTAACTATTTGCGAATTCTCGAACTGGCGATATTCACGATTCGAATATTCGCGCTCAACACTATTGGCTGCTGCCTATCTGCGCCATCGTCCATTCTCTCGTGGGTCTGACCGGGGGAGCGCATTGCGGTGTAAAAGGAGTGCGCTTCTTCTTGATGCTAACATTGACCTATAAGGCTGAGTTCACACTTGAGTTATTTGGTGAGTTTTGGCCCCGTAACTGCCCAAATAAGTGAAGTGTGCAGTGATTCTAAGAGCGACGCCTGTCATCTGCATGTCATACTGACTCACAGTATTATTTCACTACCACAGCAGACTCCCTATGCGTGTTTAAACCGGCCCAGATTGGCTTTACAGCCACACTAAGGCTCAGTTCACACCTGAGCGTTCTGAAAGGAGCGCTCTGTATGCACGATTGTACGGGCGTTTACAAGCGCGCATACAGAGACAAGTGTACACACAGTGTCGCGCGTTCCCGAAAGTCTATGTACGGGAACGCGCGACAAGCGCCCAAAAAAACGCTCCTGTACTTGTGTGAGCGTCGGGCGTTTTACAGCGCGATCGTACGTGCTGTAAAACGCCCAGGTGAGAACCATTCCCATAGGGAAGCATTGGTTTCTCCTTGTTGAGCGTTTTACAGCGCGTAGGAACGCGCTGTAAAACGCTCAGGTGTGAACTGAGCCTAAGTAACACAGTGTCAGCGAGCACTAGCTGCCACTGACACAGAAAATTACCGGTTCTTATTTCACCAAGGCCAGGAACCTTGGTGACACGTACCTTCCCCTTCTTCTTCCAGACCCACGCCAGCAGAGCTTGGTTAATCACCAAAACCAACATCTTGCCTAACAGAAACTGCCTAACGGCCTCATGTGCCCATCTCATGGCCAGATACTCTTTTTCTACGCTTTCCCGAGTGATAATGATGCGCTGTCGTATATTTTGATCTCTCTCTATTTTTAGATCCTGTGCGCAACTCCATCACTGGCAAAGTCCACATAACCACCAATACGTGGACCAATAAGCATGGCCAGGGAAATTTGTCACGGTCCCTCCCCACACACAGGTGAGAAGATCTGAGAGACTGGCGGCACGTGAGGGTATCTGACAGTTTCTCTGTTTTCTCCTTGCAGTGTTGTTGCTTGGTAATGACCATACCTCTTGTCAGGTCAGGGCCGGTGCTATAATAAGGCAGACCAAGCGGCTGCCTTAGGGCGCAGATACAGGGGGGCATAAAAAATTAAACTTTTTTTTTTTTTAAATAAGCTGTATTTTTCGCCCCTGGGTCTTATGGGGCGAATACTAATAAAGAACTTCCATTTTGAAAGTGCTTCATTAGTACCGGAGGACCAGGAAGCGGTGAAGGATCTGTACTCACCGCTTCCTGGTCCTCCGCTCGGCTGTCTGCTGTAAAGGGCTGCGCACCATGTGACCTCACTGTGCGCAGCCTTCACAGCTGACAGCCGAGAACCAGTAAGAAGAGAGAGAGCACTGGTGGTGAGGAGCGGCGGCGTCCAGGAGAAGGAGAGGTAAGTTATTTTATTTTATTTGCGCTGATGGCTGACATGGGGGGGCATGACTGATGGCAGGCATGATGGCTGACATGGGGGCATGATGGCTGACATGGGAGCATGATGGCTGACATGGGGGCATGATGGCTGACATGGGGGGCTGATGGCTGACATGGGGGGCTGATCTGAGGCATTGGGGGTCTGATCTGAGGTCTGATTAACATTGGGGGTCTGATTGCTGGTCTGACCAAAGGTGCAATGGAAAATATTTTTTTCTTATTATCCTCCTCTAAAACCTAGGTGTGTTTTATGGGCTGGTGCGTCTTAGAGGGTGAAAAATATGGTCCTCAAACCAGCGATTGTCTGAAGCAGAGAGAAGACACCAGGACCACACAGAGGAGAAGCCAGCTGCTGCAGTCGGGACCAGGGCCAGATGAGCTGCGAGGGGGGGCACCAAAATGTAGCTTCGCTTATGTTGGCAAAATCCTTGCAGCAGCCCTGTGTCAGGTGCAGCTTGTGGTTATTACTTAGGCTCTATTTAGTTCTGACTCACACTGCTTACCATGCGGTTGATATTTCCTGCTGGAGTTGGTTGAGCTGGTGTGTTGTTCCTTTGAATCTTCTGCTACTCCATTCTTCTTTAAGCTAAGTGCATTTTGTTTTGCATTTTATTGTTCGTTTGTGTTTGTTGTTTTCTATGTCTCAGGGATATGCTGGTTCCTTTATCTGGGAAGGAACCAGTCGTCTCATTCCCTGCCACCACTCCTAGGGATTTCCAGGGTCTCCAGGGCTATGGTTCCGGTGTATGAGTATTTCCACCTTCTAGGTCTAGGGATTCCTAGGAGGTTTACCATCCCTCTCCCTTAGCTTTGAGGCCTAGACTCCGGTCTATTTCCTTCTGTGTGTTATCTGGTGTTTTCCCCTCTCCATTACCTATGACAACATTATATCTCCCTAACTGCACACCGAGTAAATGTAGAGGCGGGTGGGCCTGAGGCGGAAAGTGGTTTGGGGCATGTCCTACCATCATCAAGGATTGCTGGACGTTTCGCGGTGCCTCCTTTTGCCTCCTCCTCTACTTCCTACTTCTGTCTCCTTATAGGGTCAGCGTAACACCTACACCACCAACTTTAGTGGTTGGTGCCGCTGCCACGTCCACCACCTCCTCAACCTCCTAGTCCACTTGGACTTCCGGCTCCTGGTTCAAGATTACAATTTTTTCTATTCTACGTTGTTTTAAGCCATTTCCCTATCCACATTTGTTTGCAGGGCAATTGCTTCAAAAGTTGCAAATATGTTTCAATAGTCGCAAATGTAGTCTGGCAGGTTTAGCTGAAAAGGCGCATTTTGGTTCAAAAACTCACATTTTAGTTGTATTGGCGTTAAAATGTCGCAAATCGAGAGATAAATAGGTGGATAATCAAGTTTATATATTAAAAAGTCACATTTTAAAAGTGGTATGCGCCTTTTGATATATGAGGTGAAACAAATCTCTACTTTTAGGGTTGAGCGAACCCGAACTGTAAAGTTCGGGTTCGTACCGAACTTTAGGATTTTTGGACCCCGGACCCGAACCCGAACATTTCAGTAAAAGTTCGGGTTCGGTGTTCGGCGATTTCTTGGCGCTTTTTGAAAGGCTGCACAGCAGCCAATCAACAAGCGTTTAACTGTCTGACCTTAGAAGCCATCACAGCCATGCCTACTAATGGCATGGCTGTGATTGGCCAGTTCAGCATGTGACCCAGCCTCTATATAAGCTGGAGTCATGTAGCGCTGCACGTCACTCTGCTGTTACTAGTGTAGGGAGAGGATGCTGCAGGTGAATTCAGGGACAGAATAGGAGAGAATCTGTGATCAGAACTTGAATCTAACTCAACGTTCTACATACATTTAGTTGTGTGGGTGCAGTGCACAATCTTTTTACCCTGCCCTGAGCCCAGTGACAGAAAAAAAATTACTTTTATCCGTCTGTTAGTTAGGTGAGCGGCGGCGGCCATTTTATGCAAGCTCAGTGTACTAGCACTGCATCTGAGCTTTTGCGACATTCAAATCTAAGCTTGAAATACTGCACTAATAATCTTGTTTTAAAAAATCACCCTTTTTGGCAATATACAACATCTGGTGCATTTGCAGGATTAGTCAGTGTGCAATTTAAAATGTGGGGGATTCAGTCAGCACAACCCTGTATGCAGGTGCACATCGCTATGGCGAAATACATATACAAACTCAAAAACACAAATGCAATAGCACTCTGCAACCAGCACTCTGCCCTGACTCTATGCTGGATGCTGAATGAGGCATTGGTGTACATTTTGGCCAAAGCGTAATAAGCCACTCACCACATCAAGGTCGCCTCTATGAGTGGTCCCTAAGACTAGTTCCTACCTGTTTATGGGCCATGATAGCCACACAAAGTCCAGGGAGCGCAGGTACAGCATGCACGCCAGGCACACTCTGCTTTTAACCCCGTCCGGTGCCGTGACAGCTTTCATCGGATCCAGGGATGCAAGTACCAACATGCATGCTGAGCCCACTATATACTTCTCCTGGAGCCAAATGGCTACTGGTAGGCACTATAAAAGTAGACTCAGTTTTATACTGACTTTAAAACCAGCCTCCAGGGCAGACTAACTGGTCAGGTGTGCATGACTGCATGGAGATCGCCACGCCTCCAATATATACTACAAAGAAACCATGATATGTAACCCTGCTTTTCGTTATTGCATGGACTGAAATTAAAAGTCGGTATAAAACTGAGTCTACTTTTACAGCGCCTACCAGTAGCCATTTGGCTCCAGGAGAAGTATATAGTGGGCTCAGCATGCATATTGGTACTTGCATCCCTGGATCCGATGAAAGCTGTCACGGCACCGGACGGGGTTTAAAGCAGAGTGTGCCTGGCGTGCATGCTGTGCCTGCGCTCCCTGGACTTTGTGTGGCTATCATGGCCCATAAACAGGTAGGAACTAGTGTTAGGGACCACTCATAGAGGCGACCTTGACATGGTGAGTGGCTTATTACGCTTTGGCCAAAATGCACACCAATGCCTCATTCAGCATCCAGCATAGAGGCTGGTTGCAGAGTGCTATTGCATTTGTGTTTTTGAGTGTGCAATTTAAGCTAGAAATACAGCCATAATTTTCTGGGTTTTTAAAAACACACTTTTTTGCCAAAATACACAATTTTACAGCCCTTGCAGCATCTGCACATGTAAAATTTAAGGGTTATATACAGCTTTCATATTCTTTTATTGCCAATATCCAACATCTGGATTAGTCAGTGTGGAACTTAAGCTAGAAATACAGCCAGAATTTTCTGGGTTTTTAAAATCACCCTTTTTTGGCAAAATCCACTATTTTACAGATATGCACGTGTGAAATTCAAGCTTAATATATACAGCTTTCATATTCTGTTAGTAAAAAAACACACTTGTTGGCAATATCCAACATCTGGATTAGTCAGTGTGCAATTTAAGCTAGAAATACAGCCATCATTTTCTGGGTTTTTAAAAACACCCTTTTTTTTGGCAAAATCAACTATTTTACAGATCTGCATGTGTGGAATTCAATCATAATATATACAGCTTTCATATTCTGTTACTAAAAAACACACTTTTTTGGCAATATACAAAATCTGGATTAGTCAGTGTACAATTTAAGCTAGAAATACAGCCATAATTTTCAGGGTTTTTAAAAACACCTTTTTTGGCAAAAAATTTTTTTACAGCCCTTGCAGCATCAGCATGTGTGAAATTCAAGGGTTATATACTGCTGTCATATTCAATTATTAAACAAACACACGTTTTGGGCAGAAAAGTTTATTTTGCAGCCTTTGCTGTATATGTCATTGTGAGATACACCCTTTACATACTGTGGTTCTATTCAGTTATTTGAAATACAGCCATTTTGGGAAAACAAATTTAATTGCGGCCTAGTCTGGATCAGTCGGTGTGAGATACACCATTTAGATACTGTGGTTATATTCTGCTATTAATAAAACACCCTTTTTTGGGCAAAATGCACAATCTTTTACACAAATTTTTACCCTGCCCTGAGCCCAGTGACAGAAAAAAAATTACTTTTATCCGTCTGTTAGTTAGGTGTGCGGCGGCGGCCTTTTTATGCAAGCTCAGTGCACTAGCACTGCATCTGAGCTTTTGTGACATTCAAATCCAAGCTTGAAATACTGCACTAATAATCTTGTTTAAAAAAATCTAAAATTTTTGGCAATATACAACATCTGGTGCATTTGCAGGATTAGTCAGTGTGCAATTTAAGCTAGAAATACAGCCATAATTTTCTGGGTTTTTAAAAACATACTTTTTGGCCAAAATACACAATTTTACAGCCCTTGCAGCATCTGCACGTGTAAAATTTAAGGGTTATATACAGCTTTCATATTCTTTTAGTAAAAAAAACACACTTTTTTGGGAATATCCAACAACTGGATTAGTCAGTGTGGAATTTAAGCAAGAAATACAGCCATCATTTTCTGGGTTTTTAAAATCACCCTTTTTTGGCAAAATCCACTATTTTACAGATCTGCACGTGTGAAATTCAAGCTTAATATATACAGCTTTCATATTCTGTTAGTAAAAAAACTCACTTTTTGGCAATATCCAACATCTGGATTAGTCAGTGTGCAATTTAAAGGGGTTCTGCACTTTCATTTAACTGATGATCTATCCTCTGGATAGATCATCAGCTTCTGATTGGCGGGGGTCCGACACCCGGGACCCCCGCCAATCAGCTGTTTGAGAAGGCAGCGGCACTCCAGCAGCGCCACGGCCTTCTCACTGTTTACCGCCGGGCCGCCGGCCCACTAACGTCACGACTAGTATCAACTAGCGTGGGCGCGGCTAAGCTCCATTCAAGTGAACAGAGCTTAGCCGCGCCCACGCTAGTTGATACAAGTCGTGACGTCAGTGGGCCGGCGGCCCGGCAGTAAACGGTGAGAAGGCCGCGGCGCTGCTGGAGAGCCGCTGCCTTCTCAAACAGCTGACCGGCAGGGGTCCCGGGTGTTGGACCCCCGCCGATCAGAAGCTGATGATCTATCCAGAGGATAGATCATCAGTTAAATGAAAGTGCAAAACCCCTTTAAGCTAGAAATACAGCCATCATTTTCTGGGTTTTTAACCTCCTCAGGACCGCCGTACGCAGGATTGCGTCTTTGCAGCGGTCCTGTTACTCTGGGTGGACGCGCCGTTGCGTCCTCTCGCTAGACGCGAGATTTCGGGCAAAGCCGGCCCGCACATGCGCATTGCGGGCCGGCAAAATTTAAAAGACAAGTTCGTCATCAACCTGCCAGCCAATGATCGTCGCTGGCAGGTTGATGATTTTCAAAAAAACTAATCAGAAGCCAGTTAAAACATTATATTTATAAATATAATGTGTTAAATGGCTTCTGTGCTCCTCTGCTGGTCCTTTTCGTCGGTTGGTACCAGCAGAGGAGCACACATCACAGTGAGTACCCACCAACACCACACTTAGCCCCCAGATCACCCTCCATCACCCCAATTAACCCCTTGATCACCCCTTGATCGCCCCTGTCAATCACCTAGTGAAAGGGAAAAAAGTGATCAGTGTAAACTGTCACTTTTTTTTCCCACTGGTATTGACTGTTAGGTTTTAGGATAGTTTAGGCCCCTTGGTTAGGTAGTTAGCGATCGTTTAGCGCCCAGCCCACCGCACCGCAGTCACTTATTCGCTGATTAGCGTATCGCTAATCAGCATTTGTACTTTTATAGTATCTGTAAGTGATCAAAACTGATCACAGTCAGATCTATAATAGTATTAGTGTCACCTTAGTTCACCATCCACCCAAAACGCAGTGTTTGCCCGATCAGGCCTGATCGGTCGCCCACACGTGCGTTCACCCACGCCCGCCCCAGTGACAAATTTTTTTAAAGTTTTTTTATCACTGCACAATCACTTTACAAGCGCTGCGGCGATAAAAAAAAATCAGTTTTGATATTTTTTATCAATCGCAGCAGCCTCCGGTACTTCGCTAGCCTCCCATTTGTAAGACAGACTTGATTTTTTTCTTGGGTAGTCTCAGGGAATACCCCTAAATTTAGTAGTCCAAATGTCAAACAGGGGGTATTCTTCTGAAGAGGCCTACAGGATTCTGACCCAGTCGGATGAGGAATGGGAACCCTCATTAGATGAATCTAGCGGGTCAGAATATGAACCTGTAGAAAGCAGTAGCAGTCTGACCCAAAGTTCGGACGAGGAGGTTGAGGTCCCTGATAGCACCAGGCGTACCCGGCCCCTTGTTGCTAGACCACAGGTTGCGCAGGGTCCGTTTCAAGGGCAGCAGAGTGGGGCTGGCGCTGTCGGATTACGTGGTGAGGCACACACCAGCAGCACAGCCCATCCTGGACCTAGTACCAGCACTGCCGTACAACATGGTGAAGTGGCGAGCACCAGAAGGGCAGTTGAAGCTGGTACGGTGGCATGTGCAATAGTTACCCCGTCGCAGCACAGACAGGCCCGCACAGACAGGCCCGTAGAGCCCCTAGAGTCCCCAACTTTAGCCACACCATTAGTTCCCCCTTTCACCGCCCAGTCTGGAGTTCGGGTTGAGACAGCTCAGATCGGTTCGGCACTGGGATTTTTTGAGCTGTTCTTGACTGCGGAGCTCTTGGACTTAGTCGTGGCAGAAACAAATCGGTATGCCACTCAATTTATAGCCGCCAACCCGGGAAGTTCTTATGCCCAGTCTTTCCAGTGGAAACCCGTCCAAGTTTCCGAATTTAAAATTTTTCTGGGCCTTCTCCTCAACATGGGTCTAACCAAAAAGCATGAATTGGGGTCATATTGGTCCACGAACCCAATTCATCACATGCCCATGTTCTCTGCTGCTATGTCCAGGACACGATTTGAGACCATCCTGCGTTTCCTGCACTTTAGCGACAACACCACCTCCCATCCCAGAGGCCACCCAGCTTTTGACCGGCTCCACAACATTCGGCCCCTCATAGACCACTTCAACAACAAATTTGCAGATTTGTATACCCCTGAGAAAAACATCTGCGTAGACGAGTCCCTTATACATTTTACCGGGCGCCTTGGCTTCAAACAATACATCCCAAGCAAGCGCGCCCGGTATGGGGTCAAATTGTATAAGCTCTGTGGAAGGGCCACAGGCTATACCCACAAATTTTGGATCTATGAGGGTAAAGATCAGACCCTGGAGCCGGTCGGTTGCCCTGACTACCTGGGGAGCAGTGGGAAGACAGTCTGGGACTTGATGTCACCCTTATTTGGCAAGGGGTACCATCTTTATGTGGACAATTTCTACACAAGTGTGCCCCTCTTCAGGCATTTGTTCCTAGAACAGATTGGCTGCTGTGGCACCGCGCGACCTAGTCGCCGGGGCTTCCCCCAATGGCTCGTTACCACCCGTCTTGCAAGGGGGGAGAGGGCTGCCTTGTGTAACCAAGAACTGCTCGCGGTGAAATGGAGAGACAAGCGTGACGTTTACATGCTCTCCTCCATTCACGCAGACATGACAATCCAAATTGAACGAGCAACCAGTGTCATTGAAAAGCCCCTCTGTGTCCACGACTATAATTTGCTCATGGGAGGGGTGGACTTCAATGACCAGATGTTGGCTCCTTATCTACTTTCCCGCAGGACCAGATGCTGGTATAAGAAGGTGTCTGTATATTTGATTCAATTGGCTGCAAATAATAGTTTTGTTCTCTACAGTAAGGCTGGGAGAACAGGATCCTTCCTCAAATTTCAGGAAGAGATCATCGAGAACCTCCTGTATCCAGGAGGTTCCGTGGCCCCATCCACCAGTGTAGTGAGCCGTCTACACGAGCGACATTTCCCCAGTGTCGTTGCTGGTACCTCAAACCGACCGCCACCCCGAAAAAAATGTTGTGTCTGTAGCAGGAGTGGAATAAGGCGTGACACTCGCTATTTCTGTCCTGACTGCCCTGACCACCCTGCCCTATGCTTTGGGGAGTGTTTCCGGAAGTACCACACACAGGTACACTTAGCATAGGGATTGCATCTCACAGGACAGGCACACAGGGCTATTAGGCCCTTTCACTCACAGCTGCTGCAAACCTCTCCTTTCACCTGGGACAAAGTGCATAATGTACTTCGCCACATCTCTGGGCGATTTGCGCTTTGCACATTGTCCCATGGGGAAGGAGAGGTTTGTCCTATAAAGGTAAAAAAAATATATATAAAAATCACCGGTAAGCAAAAAAGTTAACGTTCTGTTCAAAAAGTTAAATAAAGTTTATATGTTCCGTTCAAATGTTATTATAAAGTTAATAAATTTATTGCGTTGCGGCCTGGTTTTTTCTTTTCTTTTTTTTTTTTTTTACCTTCCAGGTGGACCAACTGATCGACTAGCTGCAGCACTGATGTGCATTCGGACAGAAGCATTGCGCTGCTGTCAGATTACACAAAAGTCGGTGTATGCGGCGCTGCAAGACGAGATTTCTCCTCTGCAGTAAAAGATACGTTTGCCGAGGCATATGAGCTGAGGAGGTGGCGGTGTTCAAATACTTTGGCAAACACTTTGTATATAAAAAAAATAAAAAAAATCCCGGCAATGATTTATTCATTCACATCGATTGATGTGAATGGAGAAATCTGGTTTGCCAGGGCATACGGGCTAAGTGGGTATGGATGTTGGGCGGAGCTCCTATGTCCTGGCAGACGCCTTTCCCCTCCTTTTTTTTTTGGCAGAGATTTTTTCATCCACATTGATCGATGCGAATGAAGAAATCTGTGCCGTTCATTTTTTCTTTCAGCCCAGAGGCTGAACGGAAAAAAAAAATCTCATTACCCGTATGCTCAATATAAGGAGAATAGCAGAAACTCCTAATGCTGGTGTCACGAGTTGGAGGTCCCAGGAGAGACCACCGCGTCGTCAAGCAATAAACAAACGGAAATCAGGTACAGACACATAAGAGTTTATTGCACAAACAAAAACCAGGGAAGGCAGCACAGACAAAACATGAGCTCTATGTACCGTCAGCACAGTGGGAGAAAACCCCCATTGCGCCACTGTCTAGTAATACTCCAGAGAGGCGTGACTAAGAAACTCCTGGTATTCACTAGGGCCCCAGATGGTAGGGTTAGACTTTGCAGCAGGAAGTTGCCAGGGTCCACTCTGGAGCGTGAACTAGACAGTGACAGCAGGAACGAATGGACAACAGGTACCAGAAGGTACCGACGGCACATAGGCATACATAACAGACAGGCAAATACAAACAGGGCAACTAATAACACAAGCAGGAGTACATAGCATGGAAACAGTAGTGACAATGAGCAGAGAAGGACTTGCTCCACCAGTAGTAAACTGCATGGCCTTGCGCATTGCACTCTGCTGCAAAGAAAGGTGCAGCAAGGGCTTGCTGAACAGAGGCTTATAACATAACAAACATAACTGGCAGAACAGATAACAGAAACATAGGAAAGAGTACATCAAAGAGGACGGGAGAGAGGACGTCAATGAACAAGTAGGGAAACCCACAGAGCACAGACAGACAGACACGGATCCCATGGGTCAGCAGCATGGGAGAGAGAGTACAAACCAGGAGCAGGACAAGACAACACACACCAGGAGAGCTGACACAGAACTGAGGAAACCTCAGCCTTATATACAGGTTCCATGGGTGCAGCAGAGAGGCCACACCCATGGAGCAGACAGAGAGGATTAACTCCTAATAGGCACACAGGGGAGTTAACCCATAAAGAACCACAAATCACACACAGGAACGGAACTGCAGCGAGAGCATAGACAGTAGGTCACAGCCAGAGGTAACGACTGTGACAGCTGGCCATACATGTAATGATTGCGGAGACCCTCAAATGCCAGGGCAGTACAAACACCCCACAAATGACCCCATTTTGGAAAGAAGACACCCCAAGGTATTTGCTGAGGGGCATATTGAGTCCATGAAAGATTGAAATTTTTGTTTCAAGTTAGCGGAAAGGGAGACTTTGTGAGAAAAAACAAAAACAAAAAAATTTCCGATAACTTGTGCCCAAAAAAAAAAATTCTATGAACTCGCCATGCCCCTCATTGAATACCTTGGGGTGTCTTCTTTCCAAAATGGGGTCACATGTGGGGTATTTATACTGCCCTGGCATTTTAGGGGCCCTAAAGCGTGAGAAGAAGTCTGGAATCCAAATGTCTAAAAATGCCCTCCTAAAAGGAATTTGGGCCCCTTTGCGCATCTAGGCTGCAAAAAAGTGTCACACATCTGGTATCGCCGTACTCAGGAGAAGTTGGGCAATGTGTTTTGGGGTGTCATTTTACATATACCCTTGCTGGGTGAGATAAATATCTCAGCAAAAGACAACTTTTCCCATTTTTTTATACAAAGTTGGTATTTGACCGAGATATTTCTCTCACCCAGCATGGGTATATGTAAAATGACACCCCAAAACACATTGCCCAACTTCTCCTGAGTATGGCGATACCAGATGTGTGACATTTTTTTGCAGCCTAGGTGGGCAAAGGGCCCCACATTCCAAAGAGCACCTTTAGGATTTCACAGGTCATTTTTTACACATTTTGATTTCAAACTACTTCTCACGCATTAGGGTCCCTAAATTGCCAGGGCAGTATAACTACCCCACAAGTGACCCCATTTTGGAAAGAAGACACCCCAAGGTATTCCGTGAGGGGCATGGCGAGTTCCTAGAATTTTTTATTTTTTGTCGCAAGTTAGCGGAAAATGATGATTTTTTTTTTTGTACAAAGTCTCATATTCCACTAACTTGTGACAAAAAATAAAAACTTCCATGAACTCACTATGCCCATCACAAAATACCTTGGGGTGTCTTCTTTCCAAAATGGGGCCACTTGTGGGGTAGTTATACTGCCCTGGCAATTTAGGGGCCCTAATGTGTGGGAAGTAGTTTGAAATCAAAATGTGTAAAAAATGACCTGTGAAATCCTAAAGGTGCTCTTTGGAATGTGGGCCCCTTTGCCCACCTAGGCTGCAAAAAAGTGTCACACATCTGGTATCGCTGTACTCAGGAGAAGTTGGGCAATGTGTTTTGGGGTGTCATTTTACATATACCCATGCTGGGTGAGATATTTTGATTTCAAACTACTTCCCACACATTAGGGCCCCTAAATTGCCAGGGCAGTATAACTACCCCACAAGTAACCCCATTTTGGAAAGAAGACACCCCAAGGTATTCCGTGAGGGGCATGGCGAGTTCCTAGAATTTTTTATTTTTTGTCACAAGTTAGTGGAATATGAGACTTTGTAAGAAAAAAAAAAAAATAAAAATCATCATTTTCCGCTAACTTGTGACAAAAAATAAAAAGTTCTATGAACTCACTATGCCCATCAGCGAATACATTAGGGTGTCTACTTTCCGAAATGGGGTAATTTGTGGGGTTTTTCTACTGTCTGGGCATTGTAGAACCTCAGGAAACATGACAGGTGCTCAGAAAGTCAGAGCTGCTTCAATTTAGAGAAAAATTTATATATGGATGTCGTTTTTTTTGAAAAATTTTATAACTGAAAGTGAAAAATTTAATTTTTTTGCAAAAAAATCGGTAAATTTCGATTAATAACAAAAAAAGTAAAAATGTCAGCAGCAATGAAATACCAACAAATGAAAGCTCTATTAGTGAGAAGAAAAGGAGGTAAAATTCATTTGGGTGGTAAGTTGCATGACCGAGCAATAAACGGTGAAAGTAGTGTAGTGCAGAAGTGTAAAAAGTGGCCTGGTCATTAAGGGTGTTTAAGCTAGGGGGGCTGAGGTGGTTAAAAACACCCTTTTTTGGCAAATCAACTATTTTACAGATCTGCACGTGTGGAATTCAATCATAATATATATACAGCTTTCATATTCTGTTACTAAAAAACACACTTTTTTGGCAATATACAAAATCTGGATCAGTCAGTGTGCAATTTAAGCTAGAAATACAGCCATAATTTTCAGGGTTTTTAAAAACACCTTTTTTGGCAAAAAAAAATTACAGCCCTTGCAGCATCAGCATGTGTGAAATTCAAGGGTTATATACTGGTGTCATATTCAGTTATTAAACAAACACCCGTTTTGGGCAAAAAAGTTTATTTTGCAGCCTTTGCTGCATATGTCATTGGGAGATACACCCTTTACATACTGTGTTTCTATTCAATTATTTGAAATACAGCCATTTTTGGCAAACAAATTTAATTGCGACCTAGTCTGGATCAGTCGGTGTGAGATACACCATTTAGATACTGTGGTTATATTCTTCTATTAATATAACACCCTTTTTTGGGAAAAATACACAATTTTTCTTCCCTTGCAGCATCAGCACATGTGAAATTCGAGGGTTATATACTGCTGTCATATTCAATTATTAAACAAACACCCGTTTTGGGCAGAAAAGTTTATTTTGCAGCCTTTGCTGCATATGTCATTGTGAGATACACCCTTTACATACTGTGGTTCTATTCCGTTATTTGAAATACAGTCATTTTGGGAAAACAAATTTAATTGCGGCCTAGTCTGGATCAGTCAGTGTGAGATACACCATTTAGATACTGTGGTTATATTCTTCTATTAATAAAACACCCTTTTTTGGGCAAAATACACAATTTCTCTGGCCTTGCAGCATCAGCACGTGTGAAATTCAAGGGTTATATACTGCTGTCATATTCAGTTATTAAACAAACACCCATTTTAGGCAAAAAAGTTTATTTTGCAGCCTTTGCTGCATATGTCATTGTGAGAAACACCCTTTACATACTGTGGTTCTATTCAGTTATTAAACAAACACCCATTTTGGGCACAAATCTTTAATTGCGGCGTAGTCTGGATCAGGGCGTGTAAGATACACCCTTTACATACTGTGGTTCTATTGAGTTATTAAACAAATAGACATTTTGGGCAAAAAACTTTAATTGCGGTCTAGTCTGCATCTGTACGTGTGAGATCCAAACTTTATATACTGTCATTCTATTCTGCTATTAATTAAACACCCATTTAGGGCAAGATCCTAAATTTGAGAAATATGGGGAGAGCGTCAAATAATGTACATGCCCCAGGTCGTGGTGCTGTTGGTGGAGCTCCTGTTGCAGGGAGAGGACATGGTCGATTTGTGCCAGCTACATGCACAAGTGAAACCCCTTCCTCAGGTGCGAGTAGGCGACAGAACCCACAGCAGTATTTGGTCGGGCCTAATGCGTCTCTACGAATTGTGAAGCCTGAACAAGTACAGGCGATAGTAGATTGGGTTTCTGACAATGCCTCCAGTACAAGCGCACGCTGGTAGACGCGCTGCTGTTGGCATTCCCATCTGACAGCGGGGGCACAGTGGAAGCACAAGGCGAAGGCAGAGGACGAGGAAGAGGTCGCCAACGCAGCTGGGGCACCGCCAGCACCTCAGAAGGCAGGGTTAGCATGGCCGAAATGTGGAAAAGCTTTGTCAGCACGCCACAACAACCAGCACCACCAGCTGATATGGAACATCTTAGCTGGAGGCAGAATTTCACCAACATGGTGGAGCAGTATGTGTGCACATGCCTACACGTATTGAATGACGGGTCTCCCCCTTCAACTTCTGGGTCTCCAAATTGGGCACATGGCCTGAGCTTGCCCTTTACGCCTTGGAGGTGCTGGCCTGCCCTGCAGTCAGTGTATTATCTGAACGTGTATTTAGCACGGCAGGGAGCGTCTTCACAGACAAGCGCAGCCGCCTGTCCACAGCCAATGTGGACAAGCTCACGTTCATTAAAATGAACCAGGCATGGATCCCACAGGACTTGTCCGTACCTTGTGCAGAATAGACATGTATACCGGCCTTAGGCCTCATGCACACGACCATTGTGTGCATCCGCGTCCGTTCCTTCATTTTTCACAGTTTAGCGGAGGTCCTATTTATTTCTATGGAGCTGTGAAAAAAAACTGATAGTCCATTTTTTTCTACAAGACCTTGGTGCAATAAAATTACACTTTTAATTAACCTTCCTTTTTTTTCCCCTGTCAGACAAAAAAAAAGGAAGACACAAGGAAACACAACTGAAGCAAAATTGGACACGGACCACTGAAGCCAAATCACTGACAGTGAAAAAACACTGTCGTGTGCATGAGGCCTTAACCAGCCATTGTTAGACTGCAGCGCAATTGCTCATTTTTGTATTTTGGATATTTCACACTGTTTTAGAGTGTAGCCTAATTTAAAAAAAAAAAAAAATTTAACCAAAAACCTGTTTTGGCTACCTCGTCCTCCTCCACCGCCGCTTCCACCTACACCGCTACGTCCACCGCCTCCTCAAACTCCTACTCCATATGGAACTCCACCTCATAAATCAATTTTTTTTTTTATTTGTACGTAGTTTATTTTGTTTTATGTCATTTCACTACTTTGTCTGTTAAATTTTCGGGTAAGATTCACAAATTTTTGGGTGTGATGTACGACTGCTATACCTAGTAGACAGGTAAAAAAATAAAAATAAATTGTAAGTTACATTTTCGGGTGAAATTCACCAATTTTTGGGTGTGATGTACCACTGCTATACCTAGTAGACAGGTAAAAAAAAAATAAAAAAATTGTCAGGTACTGTACATTTTCGTATGAAATTCACCAATTTTTGGGTGTAATATACCCCTCCTTTACCTAGTTGACAGCTTAATAAATTTCAATAATTTTTCTTTTACATTTTCGGGTGACAATAAACAATTTTTTTTTCTGTCATAGACCCCTGCTCTACCAAGTAGACAGGTTAATAAATTTCTGTAATTTTTCTGTTACATTATTGGGTTGACATTTTACAATTTTGGACGTGAATAAACCCCTGCTCTGCTAAGGTGACAGGGAATAAAATTTCAGAAATTCGTATTTAATTGATGCACGCCACCTCCTTTCATTCAATGCCTAAACTTTAACAAGCTGTACCACATTTGCGCTTCAATAATTTGTCTGACAATTGCGCTTTACTAATTTGTCCCACATTTGTGCTTTAATAATTTGTGCCACATTTGCGCTTCAGTATTTGTCCCACATTTGCGCCTCAATAACTTTTCCCATATTTCCACTCGATCCCCAAAAAATTTTATACTTGTATCTCCCTTGGATGTGGTCTCTCTTTCTCACGCTCCCTCTCTGGTGTGGAACCCTGATTCGCCGATAACCGTGATCAACATGGTAGGCTCAGAAAAGAACATCGAAAGTTGATAGAGAAGATATCCAAATGGATGGTGGACGTCACAGGGACGTGCGATCAGGCAGAAGTTATCTAGAGTCAACAAAGCTACAGCAGGGCCTCTCCTGTTCAACATTTCCTAATCTAAAATACTGCAGTGACATTCCCTGTAATTTTTAATTAATCATTCCAATAACAGGGCATCTTAACCCCTTAAGGACGCAGGGCGTACCGGTACGCCCTATTTCCCGAGTCCTTAAGGACTCAGGGCGTATCTGTACGTCCTAACTTTAAAACGTTATTCCGGCGCCGCGGGGGTTAATCGGAACGGGATGCCGGCTGAAATCATGCGGCGTACAGTGGGTATACCAGGGTGTCAGCACATTGCTGACACCCTGGTATAAACGGCTGACATCTGTGCAGATGTCAGCCGTTTAACCCTTTCCATACCGCGGTCCGTACGGACCGCTGTATGGAAAAAATTAACAGTAAGAGGGAACTCCCTCCCTCTCCCATCGGGGGGCTGCAGTCCCTTTGCAGCCCCCCGATGGAGAGGGAGAGAGCTCCCAGACAGCCCCCCGACAGCCCCGTCCTTACCCTTCCCCGTCTGCGAAGTTCTGACCACAACTGAGCAGACGGGGAAGGTTCCCATGGCAACAGGACGCAGTCTCAGGCATCCTGCTGTCCATGGTGCTGAACAGATCTGTGCTGAAGGCAGCGATCTGTTCAGACAAAGTGTAAGTAATAATACAGTACAGTACACTATATATTGTACTGTACTGTATTATGCAGACATCAGACCCACTGGATCTTCAAGAACCAAGTGGGTCTGGGTAAAAAAAAAAGTGAAAAAAAGTGAACAAAAAAGTAAAAATCAAAAAACACATTTATCACTGATTAAAAATGAAAAAAATAAAATTCCCTACACATGTTTGGTATCGCCGCGTCCGTAACGACCTGATCTATAAAACGGTCATGTTACTTTCCCCGCACGGTGAACGCCATAAAAATAAAAAAATAAAAACTATTAGGAAATTGAAATTTTGCCCACCTTACTTCCCAAAAAAGGTAATAAAAATTATCAAAAAAGTCGCATGTATGCCAAAATAGTACCAATCAAACCGTCATCTCATCCCGCAAAAATCATACCCTACCCAAGATAATCGCCCAAAAACTGAAAAAAAAAACATTTTTTTTGTTTTAAAAATGAAATCATTGTGTAAAACTTACATAAATAAAAAAAATTGTATACATATTAGGTATCGCCGCATCCGTGACAACCTGCTCTATAAAATTACCACATGATCTAACCTGTCAGATGAATGCTGTAAATAACAAAAAAAACGTGCCAAAAAATCTATTTCTTGTTACCTTGCCGCACAAAAAAGTGTAATATAGAGAAACCAAAAATCATATGTACCCTAAACTAGTACCAACAAAACTGCCACCCTATCCCGTAGTTTCTAAAATGGGGTAACTTTTTTGGAGTTTCTACTCTAGGGGTGCAATGGGACATGGTGTAAAAAAAAACAGTCCAGCAAAATCTGCCTTCCAAAAACCGTATGGCATTCCTTTCCTTCTGCGCCCTGCCGTGTGCCCGTACAGCAGTTTACGACCACATATGGGGTGTTTCTGTAAACTACAGAATCAGGGGCATAAATAATGAGTTTTATTTGGCTGTTAACCCTTGCTTTGTAACTGGAAAAAAAATATTAAAATGGAAAATCTGCCAAAAAAGTGAAATTTTGAAATTGTATCTCTATTTTCCATTAAATCTTATGCAACACCTAAAGGGTTAACAAAGTTTGTAAAATCAGTTTTGAATACCTTGAGGGGTGTTGTTTCTTAGATGGGGTCACTTTTATGGAGTTTCTACTCTAGGGGTGCATCGGGGGGCTTCAATTAGGACATGGTGTCAAAAAACCAGTCCAGCAAAATTTGGCTTCCAAAAACCATACGGCGCACCTTTCCCTCTACGCCCTACTGTGTGCCCGTACAGTAGTTTACGGCCACATATGGGGTGTTTCTGTAAACTACAGAATCAGGGCCATAAATAATAAGTTTTGTTTGGCTGTTAACCCTTGCTTTGCAACTGGAAAAAAAATATTAAAATGGAAAATTTGCCAAAAAAGTGACATTTTGAAATTGTATCTCTATTTTCCATTAAATCTTGTGCAACACCTAAAGGGTTAACAAAGTTTGTAAAATCAGTTTTGAATACCTTGAGGGGTGTAGTTTCTTAGATGGGGTCACTTTTATGGAGTTTCTACTCTAGAGGTGCATCAGGGGGGCTTCAAATGGGACATGGTGTCAAAAAAACAGTCCTGCAAAATCTGGCTTTCAAAAACCATACGGCGCACCTTTCCCTCTACGCCCTACTGTGTGCCCATACAGTAGTTTACGGCCACATATGGGGTGTTTCTGTAAATGGCAGAGTCAGGGCAATAAAGACACAGTCTTGTTTGGCTGTTAACCCTTGCTTTGTTAGTGGAAAAAATGGGTTAAAATGGAAAATTAGGCAAAAAAATGAAATTCTCAAATTTCATCCCCATTTGCCAATAACTCTTGTGCAACACCTAAAGGGTTAACGAAGTTTGTAAAATCAGTTTTGAATACCTTGAGGGGTGTAGTTTATAGAATGGGGTCATTTTTGGGCGGTTTCTATTATGTAAGCCTCGCAAAGTGACTTCAGACCTGTAGTGGTCCCTAAAAATTGTTTTTTTGTAAATTTCAGAAAAATTTCAAGATTTGCTTCTAAACTTCTAAGCCTTGTAACATCCCCAAAAAATTAAATATCATTCCCAAAATGCTACAAACATGAATCTAGACATATGGGGAATGTAAATTCATCACAATTTTTGGCGGTATTACTATGTATTACAGAAGTAGAGAAACTGAAACTTTGAAATTTGCTAATTTTTCTAAATTTTTGGTAAATATGGTATTTTTTTATGCAAAAAAATTTACTTTTTTGACCCAATTTTAACAGTGTCATGAAGTACAATATGTGACGAAAAAACTATCTCATAACGGCCTGGATAAGTCAAAGCGTTTTAAAGTTATCAGCACTTAAAGTGACACTGGTCAGATTTGCAAAAAATGGCCAAGTCCTTAAAGGGGTTGTCCGGGATCAAACATTTTTTTTTAAAACTGCTTACTCACTGTTAGTAGCCAAATCTATCTTCCTAAGATGTTTTTAGGTAGCTTTGACACTGCTGCATGGCTCCTACAGTCCCCAGCAGACTGTTTACATAGCTGTTTATGTATGCCATCACTTCCTGCTGCAGTGCATTGTGGCTCCCAGTGCAGCTCAGCAGCTCCTGGTTTCTACAGTGTAAGATCCCCTCCCTGCACCCGCCCCCCTCATACATATTCAGCCTCCTCCACATCAGCCACGCCTCCATAGATCCGCCCCCTCTTACATATTCCTCCCCCATAAACTCCTCCCCCCTCTGTCTCTTGCACATGTCATGTGCTCAGTGTTTGCAGACAGTGAACGAACACACAGGGAGCAGCTCCATCTTTCCACAATGGTATCTCATTTTTAGTTTTATGTGTGCATTCATCATTACAATAACCAATTATTAGTAATATATCTTAGCATTGCTAATGTTTTACAATTTCCCTAGTTTTGCTCTGCTACACAGTAAGGCTATTTTCACACTCACGTTTGGTGTGGATCCATCATGGATGGATCCGCACTGATAATACAAATTGCTGCATCCGCTCAGAATGGATCAGTTTGTATTATCTTTACCTTGGCCAATATGGATCCATCTTGAACACCATTAAAAGTCATTGGGAGATGGATCCATTTTCTATTGTGCCAGATTGTGTCATAAAAAACAGATCTGTCCCCATTGACTTGAGCGCTTGGCAGCTGTAGACATCTCTGTTGGTCCCATGTTCATATGTGCCCGCATTGCTGAGAAAAGTGATGTGAGGAAGGCCTAACATTGTGTGTCAGGACGGATCCGTCGGGCTCAGTTTGGTTATGCGGACACCAAAACACAGCCAGCAGCGTTTTGTTGTCTGCCTCTAATGTGAAATGGAGGCAGAACGGAGCCAAACTGATGCATTCTGAGCAGATCAATTCAGAATGCAGTAGGGCAAAACTGATCTGTTTTGGAGACCTCTTGTGAGATCTAAATCTCCTGTCTGAAAGAAGTCTTAGGCTACTTTCACACTAGCGTTCGGAGCGGATCAGTCTGATGTTTCATCAGACGGATCCGCTCCTATAATGCAGACGTTTGCATCCGTTCAGAACGGATCCGTCTGCATTATAACTTAGAAAAATTTCGAAGTCTGAAAGTTGTCTGAGCGGATCTGTTCAGACTTTACATTGAAAGTCAATGGGGGACGGATCCGCTTGAAGATTGAGCCATATGGTGTCATCTTCAAACGGATCCGTCCCCATTGACTTACATTGTAAGTCTGGACAGATCCGCTCGCCTCCGCACGGCCAGGCGGACACCCGAACGCTGCAAGCAGCGTTCAGTTGTCCGCCTGCTGAGCGGAGCGGAGGCTGAGCGCTGGCAGGCGGATGCATTCTGAGCGGATCCGCCTCCACTGAGAATGCATTAGGGCTGGACGGATGCGTTCGGTGCCGCTTGTGAGCCCCTTCAAACGGAGCGCACGAGCGGACACCCGAACACAGGTGTGAAAGAAGTCTTATTGCGGATCGCATTGGTGGATCCGCAATATATGTGCACCATTCCATTTGCATTATGATTCACCGATGCAGACCCAATCCGCAAATCATGAGATTTGGAATGGGGCACTACGGAGTGTTTCCTGGGGTTCCATTCGATTCCTCTGCACAGAAAAAGGATAGAACTTGCTCTATCTTTTTGCTGAACGGATGAATCTTGGACCCATTCAAGTGAATGGGTCCATGATCTGTATGTGGCTGGCCCATGGTCGGTGCACGTGCATTGTGGACCTCAATTTGCGGTCAACAGCACGGGCACGCGAATAAGCCCTTATGCGGCAGTTAAAAAACACGAATGCTGCCTGTGTGCTGTCATAAATTTGTCTAAATAAACAGTCCATCAGGGCTCATGTACACTGCGGCTGGCCAGCCATGGCCGTATTGCCTCCCGCATACAGTAGGCCCATAATACACATCCACTGGTCATATGCAACACGGATCAAGGACCTATTTGTCCGCAATCAAGGAGATGCAGTGCAGAAATGCACAGGGGAACCCCGCAGAAACACTACGGAGTGCCTTTGTGGTGTTTCTGGCCTCCGCACATAAAAAAATAGTGCATGCAATACTTTTTTGTGTAAAGGAAGTATCACGGACTGATCCATCCCGGCGGCTACACAGACGTTGCCCGTGACTTGGTGACCTGAAATTGAGGCCAACAGTGCACGGAAAGGCACTCCTACGACCGGGTGAATGAGCCCTCATAGAAACACCTCTTCTTTTCAGTAAAACATACACGAATAGGACATAATATATCCTTTTTTTGGTGGTCACAGAACTGCTCAACGAATGCGGATAGCACACATATTACTGTACGCATGTATTGTGGTCACAATGAAGTGACTGTGTACATACCCGAGACATAAAAAACATGCACTTCGGATGCTGAGACAAAACATGGATGTGTGCATGAGGCCTTAGGCTACATTCACATGTCCGTGGTGTGTTGCGGACCCGCAAATTGCGGGTCCGCAACACACCAGCCCGTCACCCCCATAGAAATGCCTATTCTTGTCCGCAAGCTGCGGACCAGAATAGGACATGCTCTTATCTTTTTGCGGAGCTGTGGACCCAAAATCGGGGCTGCGCTCCGCAATTGCGGCTGCAGACAGCACACTGTGTGCTCTCCGCATCCATTCCGTCCCCATAGAGAATGAATGGGTCCGCACCCATTCCGCAAAATTGTGGAAAGGATGCGGACCCATTTTGCGGACGCGTGAATGGAGCCTAAGAATCACTACACTAAAGCCTCCTGAACACAAACGAGCTAATTGCGGGCAGCAATACATGGGCACTGGTCCTTGTGCATTCCTCACCACGGATTCAGAACCGTTTACTTTCATGAGTCCGATATCGCAGAGTCGTAATGGAGGCACTAATGGGAAACTCCACAGAAACAATAAAAAATGCTTCTCTGATGTTTCTCCCAATGCATTGTGAACTGCATATTGCTTTCTCAATTGCAGGGAAAGAATGCACAACCTTGGGCTCATGCATGTGACTGTGTACCCGCATAACATATTATTTATACCTGCTGCAAAAATTCTCCTCATGAGGCTTTATGAACATGAAGGGCTCATGCACACTACTGGAATGGGTCCGTTATCCGTCTGCACCCATTGAAGTGAAAGGGTCCGTAATCCGGGAGATCCAGTGCGGAAGCACGGAGCGCAACACCACGGAAGACCTCAGAGTACTTCCGTGTTCATTTTTTTTTTAACAGACTGATCACGGACACATTCAAGTTGAATGGGTCTGTATCCGGCTGCAGCAGTTGCACAGTTGCTGCCCATGCATTGGGGACCGCAATCGTGTGCATGAGTCCTTTGTGTTCCTGAAGCCTTATCAGGACAAGGTTTGCGGCAGGCATAAATAAATGTGCAGAGGGACAAAATACTACTATAGATTGAAAAAGCGCACTCCTCTAGCTGCATCGACTGGTGATTCCACATAGATGTCTACAGAACCTGTTCTTTTAAACATTTATAGAAGTAGAGCCACCCCCCTCTTCATAGACAGGTCAGCCAGTTTCAGACCCTGAGTTTTCATTGACCACCCAGACAGCCCCCTTGATGTTAGCATCAGATCATTTCATGATTATATGCTGTCCCTTGCCCTGAGCTATATTGTACAGGGCAATATTTTTATTTTTATTTTTTTATAATAACACACTTCCAAGCGGAGTATTCTGCCCAGCAGTGTGTTTGGTGACGTCACCAGCAATAATGGGCGTGATTTATCAATGCCATATACACTCACCTAAAGAATTATTAGGAACACCTGTTCTATTTCTCATTAATGCAATTATCTAGTCAACCAATCACATGGCAGTTGCTTCAATGCATTTAGGGGTGTGGTCCTGGTCAAGACAATCTCCTGAACTCCAAACTGAATGTCAGAATGGGAAAGAAAGGTGATTTAAGCAATTTTGAGCGTGGCATGGTTGTTGGTGCCAGACGGGCCGGTCTGAGTATTTCACAATCTGCTCAGTTACTGGGATTTTCACGCACAACCATTTCTAGGGTTTACAAAGAATGGTGTGAAAAGGGAAAAACATCCAGTATGCGGCAGTCCTGTGGGCAAAAATGCCTTGTGGATGCTAGAGGTCAGAGGAGAATGGGCCGACTGATTCAAGCTGATAGAAGAGCAACGTTGACTGAAATAACCACTCGTTACAACCGAGGTCTGCAGCAAAGCATTTGTGAAGCCACAACACGCACAACCTTGAGGCGGATGGGCTACAACAGCAGAAGACCCCACCGGGTACCACTCATCTCCCCTACAAATAGGAAAAAGAGGCTACAATTTGCACGAGCTCACCAAAATTGGACTGTTTAAGACTGGAAAAATGTTGCCTGGTCTGATGAGTATCGATTTCTGTTGAGACATTCAAATGGAGTCCGAATTTGGCGTAAACAGAATGAGAACATGTATCCATCATGCCTTGTTACCACTGTGCAGGCTGGTGGTGGTGGTGTAATGGTGTGGGGGATGTTTTCTGGGCACACTTTAGGCCCCTTAGTGCCAATTAGGCATCGTTTAAATCCCACGGGCTACCTGAGCATTGTTTCTGACCATGTCCATCCCTTCATGACCACCATGTACCCATCCTCTGATGGCTACTTCCAGCAGGATAATGCACCATGTCACAAAGCTCGAATCATTTCAAATTGGTTTCTTGAACATGACAATGAGTTCACTGTACTAAAATGGCCCCCACAGTCACCAGATCTCAACCCAATAGAGCATCTTTGGGATGTGGTGGAACGGGAGCTTCGTGCCCTGGATGTGCATCCCTCAAATCTCCATCAACTGCAAGATGCTATCCTATCAATATGGGCCAACATTTCTAAAGAATGCTATCAGCACCTTGTGGAATCAATGCCACGTAGAATTAAGGCAGTTCTGAAGGCAAAAAGGGGTCCAACACCGTATTAGTATGGTGTTCCTAATAATTCTTTAGGTGAGTGTATGTTTTACAGGCTAGAGCAGTGTTAAGGCCCGCCCATCAGTGCCGTTGACGTCACCAGGCTTTCAGCCAGTCACACGGAGAGCCTGTTTCCTCAACAAAATTGAAGAAAATTACTTTGCTATGCGCAATTTAGCGCAGCACAAAGAGCATCGGAGCATAAACTGCTCAGATGCTCCTGTCAGGGAGGCTGCCTGGGTGATAATGGAGATATGTCCCGGTTTCGCTCTGAACCTGGACAACAACTTTAATTACCTTACAAAATAACCAACATTGTGCTTTCAGAAAATAATATTTGCAGACTAAACAATGTTAGAATCCACATATATTCCAGAATCAGCAAACCAATTTTCGCGGAGAGGAATCAGAGGAGTTTGAAGTAGAAAGTGATGATGAAAATTATGTTGAGGTAAAACTAATTACATTTTTTTGGTTAATTTTGCAAATAATATCTATATTAAATAAAAACATATTCATTATCTTATTTTCAGGAGGAAAGTTCTGATGGAACAACCGAAGAATTAGTTAGTCCATCTGCCACAAATGCATCGAGACCGGTAAGTATTAGATAATTTATCAAAATAAAAATCCCACTCTATTAACAGTATTTTTCAACTAATAAGACGAAACAGCACATAAGACTCACCTAGGATTTAGAGGGGAACAATATTTTTTTATTTGACCTCTGTTCAGACCAGCAATCACACCCCCAATGTTAATCAGACCTCAAGTGAGAGCCCCAATAAGAACTCAAATCAGACACCAAGGTTAATGACCCCAATAAGACCACAGATAATAGTCCCATGCCTCTCATCAGCCCCCATTATCCTTATAGCAGCCCACTGTAGCTTCATTACAACCCCCACCAGCCTACTATGGGTTAAAAAAAATATTTCAAGGTTCCGGACGACGCGGATCCTCTTCTACAACACGATTGTCTTCATCCTGCCACCCACTGTGCTGTGAATTCTACCCACAGCCTTCACAACTGTCAAATGTGTACCAAAAAGCGGGGAGTACAAAGCTTTCACCGCTTCCCAGTCCGCCTGTACTAATGGTAGCGGCTCATCATTACTTGACAAATAAAACGCAGGGTCATTTTTCACACACTTTTTTAAGAAAAAAATATGTCTATAAAAAACTGTACTTTATATTTTAAACATGCATGTCTATTGAGACAGTATAGTAGGTAAAATATTTATTTTTTGTATCAGCAATTTACAGGGCTTCTAGCAAGACTGAGAGAGGGTGTTTCTTCAGAAAACAGACTACATCCATTATCATTTCAAAATGACCCACAATGGGGCCCGGAAGAAGAACGTCCACGTCCTCCTGAAGATCCAGAAGGTCGCCTTGTAAACACGAATTGGTGCAAATGTGGAAACTGCAAAAAAATGCCAAGATTGGAAGAAAGCTTATGTTGCCATGAGTATGACCAGATGTCATGTTTTTTGGTTGAGGTTCCCTGTGTAACTCTACATCAATTTTTTACAACAAAAGTAATCGATCGCAGTTATCTGGTTGAACTAATAGAGTACGATGCACAAATCACTCAACGTGAATTTGAACTCCATGAGAATCGGTAAGGAAATATTTAAAAGGGTTGTATAGTTTCAGAGCTGAACTTGGACATACCCCCATTTTCAGCCAGGCAGCTACCGGTACTTTACTATTGGAGCAGTTCATGCTCCGATGCTCTCATTTTGTTTACAATAATACACTGCGCGGCTCAAGCTCATGCCCGGGAGTGTGTTTGGTGACATCCCTGGCTCTGATGGCTGTGTCTTTGGCACTGCCCTAGCCATTTTATAGGCTCGAGCTGGGCTAAAACTCACATATCACTGCTGGTGAAGTCACCAGGCTTCCTGGCAGCCCCATAGAGTGACCATCAGAGCCCATGATGTCACCAAACACTCTTCACAAAATTACCCTTGAACTGCGCAATCTAGTGCAGGGCAATGGAGCGCATCGGAGCTTGAGACTAACATTAGGGGTGCTGACTGGAGGAAATAATGGTTATGTCTGCGTTCAGCTCTGAACCCAGACAACCCCTAGATGCAAATTATGTATAACGATCATTATGTATTTTGTAAAACAATATTTATTATCTTTTATAGAAACCTACGCCTTGCGGCATATAGAAAATTTACTGCAAGTGTATACGGACTTCTTGGTCAAGGCAATCGAGTACCAATACCATCTTGTGCTGTCAACCTTATTCGCAGTAAATTTCCCGACCCACATGGTCATTATACAGGATTTCTCTGGTTTTCAGAAAACAGAGGTCATGGAGCTCATAATTATAATTTTTAATTTTTTTTGCAACTTATTTATTTCGTTTTTGGTTAAAAAAAACTGTTTTGGTTATCCTTACAGATAGTGTGTTTTTCAAAAATTATTAGTGTTTGTTTGTATATTTTATTAAAAATGCTAATCTCTTCAATTCCACTGTTTTAGGGTACTTTCACATTAGAGGCAGGGCAGTCTGGCAGGCTGTTCCAGCTGTTGAACAGCCTGTCAGATCCGCCCTGCCGCTAGTTCACGTGTGCCCCCATACTGCGGCTATATGCTATTTCACTATAATGGTGGTGGGGACAGAGGCCGCTTAAATAAAAGTATTGCTTGTGGTATTTTTAGTTTGGGTGCCTCTCACTGTGCACTTCTGTGTTATAGTGAATTGGCACAGAGAGGTAGTCCGGCGGCACACATGAACTAATGGCAGGATGGATCCAACTGGCTGTTCACCCGCTGGAACAGGCTGGACTTCCCTACTGCTAATATGAAAGTAGCCTTAGTTGTATGTTTTATTTATCATAAAATAAATTAAAGTATTTAATAAGGTTTCGACAAATATTTCTTAATAAAAAACTTTTTACATTGTAATGTTGCTTTTTTTTAAAGAGAAAAAAATACAACAAACTATGAACACAAGTATTTTTTTTAACAACAAAACAATTTTTTTTATTAAAACTAGGCATAAGCATATCGTAAATCTGCCTATGAAGATGTGTGCATAACAGTTCCTTCTAAAAATTAACATTGCTGGAGCTCCATACAGTATTAGAATGTATTGGCTCCTATGAGCTGAATTTTTTTATTAGCAAAGTTAGTCGAGAAGTCGTGGAATAACTACTTAGATTAATTGCTACTGGAAAAAATTTAACAAAGTCTAGTCCCACTATGCTAAGTGAAAAATTTTGCTCCCTTGAGTCATCACATTCTAGTATAGTACATAGCTAATGTTTGGTATATTTTCAGACTAAAGTTTTAGGATAATAGACTTTAGAATTTTCATCAAAAATCAATTTTCTCATCGCTTGTTGAAACAACTCAACCAAAGATTAAAACAGTTTAAAGGGGTTTTCATAGTTCAGAGTGATCAGAATCTCAGCTCTAATCTGTGTTTCCCCATGAACAAGGGATGGAATAAAATCTGTCTCGATTGAGCATTACAGTAAAAATATAGTGTTTACTCAGAATAACCCATCAGAACCCCATCAGTCCTCAGATCAGCACATCAGTGACCTCAGATCAGCCCATCTATCAGTACCCCCAGACCTCATAATAGCCCTCCAGACCCAAGGTCAGACTAAAATAAAAAATATAATCATCTTTTTTGTCCTGCGCCGCGGCTCCTCTTCATCAGTCACGTTCCCATCTTCAGCAGTTGCGCTTTCATCTTCCCGGCCTGCACTGTCACATGACTGCATGCAGCGTCAGGTCATAATGCTCGCAATAGGTTCGGACATTTTACGCAGTCATGTGACAGTGCAGCACTGGCGGGAAGATAAAAGCGCGACTGCTGAAGATGGGAGCACAATTGGTGAATTTGACTGACGACGCAGGGCAGGGAGGATTACGCTAAGCCATTGGTGGCAGCGGGCAACACAGGGGGAAGGAGGACCTTCCTTATAAGACGATAACCAGTATATAAGATAACCCCAGACTTTTGAGAAAATTTTCATTGTTTAGAAACTAGTCTTATACTCCGGAAAATACGGTATATCCGGGTTAATTTTATAAAACCATACAGACAATTTCAACCAGGCAGCATCCCCAATTGCACAATACACAATAACATTTGAACTAATATCGGGTTAGATGTTGTTGGATTAACTCTTTTCGATCCGGTTTCGGTACAGATGCAATGTTGTCTGGTAGTTCAGCTGCTTTTGGAAGCCAAGAATGTACCAGTTCCTTTTTTACAATTCGTATGATATCTTCCATAATATCCAACATAAATTCTTGTGAGGTTGGCTCATAAATAGTCTTCACCACCCATGCCTTTCGTCCTTTCGAAAACTCCACTCGATGTCGATAACTACCTTCGGTGTCGCTAGTAGCGGTGGCATGTTTCACAACTGCTCTTACTCTTTCCACATTTCTGTTCTGGTCCAGTGCAGCTAATTGTGAACGCGCGATCATGGCATCAATGTAGTAGTGTATTCGTTTTGGCCTATATTTCAGGCATAAACTGTGGTATATCTCCAAATCTCCTGTGTGACAAAAACAGGTTAGATATTTTAGATCTCTTTGTAGGGAAGGATTTAATGCAATTTGTTTAAGTACATCCATTGCTGGTGAATCCACAGTGAGCCATTTTGTAGTAGAAATTTGTTCTTCCGTTAGGGGATCGTGAAGGCAATATGGAAATTCCTTAGGTTCTGTCCACTCATGTACATTGGTCACATGCTGCAATAAAGAATTCCATCTCATCACAAGCTGTGCACCATCCTCCCCACAAGTCTTAGCTGACCACCAGATATGGTTCTTCACCGCTTGAACCCAATGCGCTAAGATGGCTCCACTTCGGGTCTTGGAGGCACCAAGCACCTTATTTCCAACTGATTTTGCCATATGCCACACATCAAACTGATGGTTTATATGAGAGTAATTTTCACGAATCACCTTACGCACTGACATATGCCGGTCTGTGGCAATTAAATGGATGTCTACACCCTGCTGTAAAAGGTAATCGACATTGTTTTTTAATCCGACTTTTTCTAGACCAACAGATGTTAGTGGTGGTACGACCTGTTCCACTGTGAAGCTTACAATTTTACCCGTTGCATAATCCATTAATGTATATATGCAGTACTTGGCAGAAAATCCCGGACTATCCAATTGTCCGTCCCCTGCAAGGCAAACTGAGTTTTTTTTAATGTCCGATAAGACTTGCTGTTGTTCTTTCTTCCACTGCATATCTATTGCAGGAAATATAAACTGTTTTTGATTGTTATAGTGACTGGACTTACCGATAGACTGCATTTTTAAGATGTTTAGGAAATGCTTTATTTTGTGGAAGCTGGAACCACTTAGAACCACCGCTGCAGATAAAAGAACATTTCCGATTGGCTTACGTCCATGTTTGGGTTGGCTATTCCATATATTTAAAACATGGCCATTTGAACATTTTACGGTTACACTGATCATGCTTCCAATTTTTTGTTTTTTAAACGCAGTTAGCTTGCCATTACACTTTGATCTTGATTGACATGGTACTAGTGATAATAGAAGACGTAAAGAGCAATCGAAAACTATATATTTTGGCTCCATTGCATGGCTAATACAGTCATGTTCCAGATCTTCAAATTCTTCTTCAACATCTATATCCTCGTCACTATGAGCCACAAAACTTTCTTCTAACTCTGTGTCTGATTCTGAAGGATGGAACGTTTCGTCATCCGGGTCCTCATAAGTAGTAGCTGATGGCTCAACATTTTCTTCCTCTATTTCTGGCACTCTATGTTCCACAACCACCTCTGGACTCTTGATAGGTGACAATTCTTCAAATTCTTCAAAAATAGTGCATAGCTGTTCATTGTCCTCAAAATCTGAGGTATAACCGTCAGGAATTGGATCAAGAACATTAGAGGATACTTTTTTTAGCTTTTTCTTTTTCATCGGCGTTGACGTTCTCAATAACTCTTTGCTTTTTCTTCCAGTTAATGTTGTTGGCTCCAGTGTAATTTCTTTCATCAACATATCCTTTAGAAACGGTTTAGCAGTTGAAGAAAAAACTTTTGTGGGACCTATTTGAAATTGGTTGGAAATTATTATTTTTTTCTTCCAAGAACGTTGGGGCGGGGACTGAATTTCATCGTGTTCAGATTCATTACTCGATTCACACAATCATTTTTCTGGGTCCAATAAAGAAATTGTGTCTTCAATATCCGTTTCATTGTCAATACTTCCACTAATATTACATTGTACTCTTTTATTTTTCCTTTGGAAATATGTTTGAATTTTTTTGTCTTTTTTAATTATGTAATGCTCAGTGTTCACTGCAAAAGACCGGGTTTGCGAATAAGGTTGCAGACTGTTTGCATTTTGTAAATCCATGGTTTCTGTAGTAACTGTTGAAAGCAACGTTGAGGTGCCAACTATGTCATCAGTTCTGGAGTAATAGTTATGTTCAAACTGTATTTGACTTTGTGGCCAAGATGTTGAGCTGATGCCTGGTGTTTGTGTTGAAAGCGGTGGAGTTGATAGAGAACACTCACTTATTGACTCGCTTGAATGGCAACCAACATTTACTTTGGTAGACGGTTTATCTCCTTCATGATACTGACCAACAGATTTTGCAGTAGAAATTGTGGTAGTGACTACAGGGGACAACATTTTTTTGCTAGTAGTCTCTGGATTGAACAGGCTTTGCCTAAACAATTTCCTTTTTGGTAGTGCCTCTTCCTGAGGTTGGCTTCTTTTGGTGGCATCCGTCAACTGTTTTTCTGAAGCAGTATACAAGTTTATGCTTCTCATAGATAAATTTTGTTCCACGAATTGGTGATAAGAAACTGATGATGTAGTCGTTGTAGCTGTGTTTGTACAGGTAACTGTCATTGTAGAAGTTGATCCAGTGCTAGCACTAACACAAGGAATTATGCTTGTGGCAAGGGACACAGAGTGAGTTACTGTTTGCTGGCTACTACTTGGATGTTCCTGCAATTCTGCCAATGGTTCAAAAATAGATGATTGACATGGAAATATAGTAGGAATAGCATTTGGTGTTAATCTTCTACGGTCTTCATGATGAGTGTACGCATCATTTCTAAAATGTAATGAACACATTCTATAATTGTCAAACAGTGTCCCCTCCTTCACTTTTACAACCATTTCTTCCAGATTATGAGGGTACTGACTTGTTTGTCTGAGCCATTGGCGGATTCGTTCCACATCACGAGGAAATGAATGGAGGATGATGGAACGGTCCCTTTTATTTTGAGTCGTCTTGCATCCACGTACAATGCAATACGGCATTCTGATAGAAAAAAATATATATCATTGTCAATAAATATTCCAAAAATGTATTTTAAAAACCTTCACTACTTAGCCAATTTTTAAATTACATTAACACACCGTATTTAGAAACATCCTAAGTGTCAGAGTATTTGATGAATACTTTTTTTTATTTTACTTGTGCTAGTTACTCATGGTATACAACCTTAGGGATAGCAGACTGCAACAAACTATAAAGGCCACACTCCCACATCTATCCATCGCTGACAGCGTCACACTATAAGGGCCACGCTCCCACATCTATCCATAAACATCGCTGACAGCGTCACACTATAAGGGCCACGCTCCCACATCTATCCATAAACATCGCTGACAGCGTCACACTATAAGGGCCACGCTCCCACATCTATCCATAAACATCGCTGACAGCGTCACACTATAAGGGCCACGCTCCCACATCTATCCATAAATCCACATCCATAAATCCACATCCATAAATCCACATCAATATAATAAACATTGGTGGCGCAGTGCCCCCCCTCAATAGAATAAACATTGGTGGTGCAGTGCGCCCCCCCTCAATATAATAAACATTGGTGGCGCAGTGCGCCCCCCCTCAATAGAATAAACATTGGTGGCGCAGTGCGCCCCCCCTCAATAGAATAAACATTGGTGGACCAGTGCCCCCCCTCAATAGAAAAACATTGGTGGCGCAGTGCACCCCCCTCAATAGAATAAACATTGGTGGCACAGTGCGGCCCCCCTCAATAGAATAAACATTGGTGGTGCAGTGCACCCCCCCTCAATAGAATAAACATTGGTGGTGCAGTGCACCCCCTCAATAGAATAAACATTGGTGGTGCAGTGCACCCCCCCTCAATAGAATAAACATTGGTGGTGCAGTGCACCCCCCCTCAATAGAATAAACATTGGTGGTGCAGTGCGCCCCCCCTCAATATAATAAACATTGGTGGCGCAGTGCGCCCCCCCTCAATAGAATAAACATTGGTGGCGCAGTGCGCCCCCCCTCAATAGAATAAACATTGGTGGCGCAGTGCACCCCCCTCAATAGAATAAACATTGGTGGCACAGTGCGGCCCCCCTCAATAGAATAAACATTGGTGGTGCAGTGCACCCCCCCTCAATAGAATAAACATTGGTGGTGCAGTGCACCCCCCCTCAATAGAATAAACATTGGTGGTGCAGTGCACCCCCCCTCAATAGAATAAACATTGGTGGTGCAGTGCACCCCCCCTCAATAGAATAAACATTGGTGGCGCAGTGGGCAGTGCCAATGAGGGTTAAAAAAAAAAAAATAATTCACTCACCTCCTCCAATTGATCGTCTCCTGGTCTTTCTTTAGAACCTGTCAAAGGACCTGTGGTGACATCACTGTTCTCATCACATGATCCATCACCATGGTAATGGATCATGTGATGAGGTCAATGACGTCACCACAGGTCCTGAAGAACCAACAGGAGACCGGCAGCTACGCGATCAACTGGAGGAGGTGAGTTAATTTTTTTTTAACCCTCATTGTCACTTCCCACTGTGCCACCAACGTTTATTATACTGGGGGGGCGCACTGTGCCACCAACGTTTATTAACCTGGGGGGGGCGCACTGTGCCACCAACGTTTATTATACTGGGGGGGGGGGGCGCACTGTGCCACCAACGTTTATTATACTGGGGGGGGGGGGGGGCGGCGCACTGTGCCACCAACGTTTATTATACTGGGGGGGGGGCGGCGCACTGTGCCACCAACGTTTATTATACTGGGGGGGGGGTTTGCACTGTGCCACCTACGTTTATTAGTATGGGGGGGCAGGCGCACTGTGCCACCAATGTTTCTTATGCAAATACTGGAGGCGGGTGCCGGAATCAAATAGCCGGCACCCGACCTCTATGACAGGGAGCTGCGATCAGCTGCAGTTAACCTCTCAGGTACCGCACCTGAAGGGTTAACTCAACTGCAGCTGATCGCAGCTCCCTGTCATAGAGGTCGGGTGCCGGCTATTTGATTCCAGCACCCGCCTCCTGTATTTGCATAAGAAACATTGGTGGCGCAGTGGTCACAGCCCCCCTCCCGTCTCTTCTTATTGGCAGCACAGGGGGGACGGAGAGACTTAGGGCCATAGCAACCAGGACGCCTTTGTTAGGCGTCCGGTTGCCATGGCAACGATCGCGCCGTTGCAATAGCAGCAGGGGCGCGATGGTAGAGAGAGGGAGCTCCCTCCTTCTCAACCACATAGATCTGGATGCCGCGGGTGTTAGCTGTTACAGTTACAGCTAACCCTCTCTGCTGATGGCAGCGGCTCCGTTCTTGAGCCGCTGCCATCAATATCGGCACCGGACTGGAGGGGCGGAGCTTAGCCAGGAGAGTTACTGCCCCTCCTAGACTTTTGAATAATTAATTAGGCTGTCAGTGACGTCACCGGGCTCCAGGAGCAGCGGAAGAGGAAGCTTTCCTCCTCTGCAAGGGACCCGGTACGTCACTGACTGAAAGAAATCAGTTACTTCCTGCCATAAAGGTTTTGGGTAAAAAGGGTACTTAGAAACATGCTGAAAAGGTAGGACATGGGTATATGTAAAGTGTGTGCATGTGCAATTCTATTAAACAATAGTCCCTAATCCCGGACAACCCCTTTAACTCAAGAACTGAAATGCACAGTGTTTTTCAAAATAAAACATCTTTTACTAAATTAAATAACATATTTGCATTACTGCAAAAGGACAAAAATACAAAACTTGCCATTTTCTTAAAGGGTTTCTATCACTTCATATGACATAATTAGCTGGCAGACACTAGCGATCTGCTAGTGTCTGCTCTGGCCAACCATCCTACTATAATCACTTGTGGGGCAGCGGTTTTGCTAAAAAACTAACTTTTATAAATATGCTAATGAGCCTCTAGGTGCTATGTGGGCGTCATTAGCACCTAGAGGCTCCGTCTACCTTCATACACAGCGGCCGCCCAGCACGTCCCTCCAGCCCGCCCATGTCCTCCTCCGTGTGACGCAGCGGCCGAATTCTCGCGCACGCGCCGTGCGCGGCTGTATTCGGCGCATTAGAGATGTCTGAGCTCGGAGCGGTCAGACATTCAATGCGCATGCGCCGACAGCCGCGCATGGACACACCTTCTCATTCAAAGAGTTTTCTTTATTTTCATGACTAGATTCACACTGAAGGCTTTAAAACTATGAATTAACACATGTGGAATTATATTCATAACAAACAAGTGTGAAACAACTGAAAATATGTCATATTCTAGGTTCTTCAAAGTAGCCACCTTTTGCTTTGATTACTGCTTTGCACACTCTTGGCATTCTCTTGATGAGATTCAAGAGGTAGTCCCCTGAAATGGTTTTCACTTCACAGGTGTGCCCTGTCAGGTTTAATAAGTGGGATTTATGGCAAGAAAAAAGCAGCAGCACACTATGGACAGTAGATTAGGTCCAGATAATTTTAATTTCTACTAAAGGAACGGTTTTCGGATGGAGTTCTGGTGTGCCCTGTCAAGTTTAATAAGTGGGATTTCTTGCCTTATAAATGGGGTTGGGACCATCAGTTGCGTTGAGGAGAAGTCAGGTGGATACACAGCTGATAGTCCTATTGAATAGACTGTTAGAATTTGTATTATGGCAAGAAAAAAGCAGCAGCACACTATGGACAGTAGATTAGGTCCAGATAATTTTAATTTACACAAAAGAAACAGTTTTCGGATGGAGTTCTGTATATGTCACGGACGTGTATTATACGCACAAACTACAGAGACAGTAGATGAGGGCTGGCCCCTGATTATTTAAATTTATGCTAAAGAAACTGTTTTCGGATGGCATACTGTATATGTCACAGAAAATGACACACTATGGACACTAGATTAGGCCAGATTATTTAAATTTACGCTAAAGAAACAGTTTTCGGATGGCGTACTGTATATGTCACAGAAAACAACACACTATGGACACTAGGCTAGGCCCAGATTATTTCAATTTACGCTAGAAAAACAGTTTTCGGATGGAGTACTGTATATGTCACAGATGTGTATTACACGCACACACTACAGGGACAGTAGATGAGGTCTGGCCCCTGATTGTTTTAATTACGGTAAAGAAACAGTTTTCGGATGGCGTACTGTATATGTCACAGAAAACAACACACTATGGACACTAGATTAGGCCCAAAATTTTTTAATTTACGCTAATGAAACAGTTTTCAGATGGAGTACTGTATGTTACAGAAAGCCACACACTATGGACACTAGATTAGGCCCAGATTAGTTAAATTTGCCCTAAAGCAGGAGCGGACATACCGCATGTGCAGCCGGTGCGGCTGCACAGGGGCCCAGAGCAGGAGGGGGCCCCTTCCTACCGGCAGCAGGGGGACATGAGCGCTTCCATTGTGGAAGCGCTCATCTCTAGTCATCTGTATCGCTGTCCTTAGGACAGCGATACGGATGGATGCTGCGAAGGGGCAGGGGAGAGGCGTCTCCCTTCCCCTTCCTCTGATAGGCTGCAGGCACTAGGCCTGCAACCTATCAGAGGACGGAACAGGCGGCGCAATGACGTCATCACGCCGCCTGAGCCATACAGCGTGGGACACAGGCCAGAAGAGGCCTGCATCGCATCGCTGAAAGCGGCAAGGAGGTAAGTATGTGAGTTTATATTTTTATTTATTTACACTTTACTAGGGGCCCTATCTGGCACTCATGGGGGCATCTACTGGGGGCCCTATCTTATGGGCACTATGGAGGAGAAGGAGCACTATGGGCAGGCTCGGACTGACCCACCGGGGAACCGGGTAAACCCTCGGTGGGCCCCTGGCATTTTTATTCATAATGATTACTGAGTGCGGCAGGCAGCTCTCCAGCTTCCCGCTGGCCAGCACCGCTGCCTGCCACTTCAATGAGCACTGACGGCTGACGTCACGTCTCCAGACTCAGACAGACTTCACATAAGTGGCGAGATGACTGATCATCCAGGCTATGATCATCCACCTCGCCACTTCACTTGCCATACTGTAGCCGCCGTTGCCGCCTGCCAGTGCCCAGCAGCGCCTCCTCTCCAGAGTCCAGACCACTCCCCGCAGCGCTGCTCGTGGTGGGTCCCGCCTTCTCATACGTGACGTGCTTGCGCTGCGCTCTCCGTACAGAGCATCCCTACGCAGCGCAGGCACGCAGCCAGTAAGGTTTCCCGCCGCGCCCTGGAGTCTGCAGGCAGAGCACAGCGGCGGGTTTATAGTGTGTGCCGGGGTGCCCAGTTAGCTGCCTTCTGCCAGACTGCCTGTGAGTGAGCAAGAGTCAAGACAGATAGAGCCGAGGCAGTGGACATCACATCACCTCTCTGTCTCAGGCTAGATAGGTAATACCATATTCCAGTGCAGTAATAACTGAATATACTATTAAAGCAATATTATTCACATTTTATTGCCTTGCCCTCCCCCCTTGGAAAGTACAACTCCCAGCATGCCTTGTCAGATGCAAACCTTCAGGACCTGCTGGGAGTTGTAGTTTTCCTTTCTGCAACTTGCTGTCATTTTATGTTGCAAATTGGCACAGGTCTTGCATTCTCACCCGCTGCCCGCACCATCAATTGCCAGTACCAAAATTACTGTATACAAGCAAGTAAGGGTGGGTTTACACTTGCGTTCTGGCTTTCCGTTATAGGCTCCATTTATAACTGAATACCCAGACAGAATGAAAAACGGAAACCTTTAAGAGGCATTCCATTTTGATACGTCACAATAGAAGTCTATGGGCAAGTATAACGGATCCATCTGGTCTGGTTTCCGTTATGCAAGACGGAAAACAAAGTACTGTCGCCAGGATCCGTTATGATTGCCCATAGACTTCTACTATGACGGATCAAAACAGAATGCCTCTTAAAGGTTTCCGTTTTGCATTCCGTCTGTGCGTTCCATTATAATCAGAACCTATAGCAGAATGGCAGAACGCAAGTGTGAACCCACCCTTAACCTGTTTAGGACATAGGGCGCACCGGTACGTCCTGATGTCCCGGTCCTTAAGGACACAGGACGTACTGGTACGTCCTATGTATTTCCGATCACCGCCGCTAGGCGGGCGGTGATCGGAACCCGGTGCCTGCTGAAATCAATCAGCAGGCACCCAGGGTCAATGACCAGGGGGTCCTGTGACCCCCCCATATCGGCGATCGCTGCAAACTGCAGGTCAATTCAGACCTGCGGTTTGCAGCGCTTTCGGGTGGTTTCTGATCCCTGTGACCACGGGGATCAGAAACTTCAAAATGCCTTTATTTTATGTTTAACCTTCCCCCCTGGAGCCCTCTGTGTTATGTGCCGGCGGGCGCAGCGGGGTTGGGGGTGCGGGTCGGGAGGGCTGCGCAATCATCAGGGCGGTGCTGGGGGCGGGCAGGTGCGCAATCATCCGCCCGCCCCCTCTCTCAGGATGGCCGAGTGTTTTGCAGAGTCTCAGCACCATGGTGCTGATCAGAGGCTGTCCATGGTGCTGATTGGACTTCTGCTAAAGGCAGAAGTCTAATCAGACTTTGTAAAGTGAAAATACAGTACAGTACACTATACAGTGTACTGTACTGTATTATACAGACATCAGACCCACTGGATCTTCAGGAACCAAGTGGGTCTGGGTCAAAAAAAAAGTAAAAAAAGTAAAAATAAAAAAACACATTTATCACTGATTAAAAAATAAAATTCCCTACACATATTTGATATCACCACATCCGTAATGACCTGATCTATAAAACTGTCATGTTACTTTCCCCGCACGGTGAACGCCATAAAAAAATAAAAACTATGACGAAATAGAAATTTTGCCTACCTTACTTGCCAAAAAAGGTAATAAAAGTGATCAAAAAAGTCGTATGTACGTCAAAATAGTACCTCATCCCGCAAAGAATGAGCACCTACATGAGACAATGGCTCAAAAAATAAAAAAACTATGACTCTCAGACTAAAACATGATTTTTTGTTTCAAAAATGCTTTATGTTAAACGTAAAAAAAAAAAAGTTAACATATTAGGTATCGCCGCATCCGTAAGAATCTTCTCTATAAAAATACCACATGACCTAAACCCTGAGATGAAGACCGTGAAAAAAGAAAAAAAAAACGGTGTCAAAAAAGCCATTTTTTGTCACCTTACATTACAAAAAGTGTAATAGCAAGCGATCAAAAAGTCGTATGCCCCCCAAAAAAGTGCCAATCTAACCGTCATCTTATTCCACAAAAATGATACCTTACCTAAGACAATCGCCCAAAAACTGAAAAAACTATGGCTCTCAGACTATGGAGACACTAAAACATGATTTTTTTTGTTTCAAAAATGAAATCATTGTGTAAAACTTACATAAACAAAAAAATATTATACATATTAGGTATCGCCGCGTCCGTGGCAACCTTCTCTATACAAATACCACATGATCTAACCTGTCAGATGAATGTTGTAAATAACAACAACAAAAAACGGAGCCAAAACAGCTATTTCTTGTTGCCTTGCCTCACAAACAGTGTAATATAGAGCAACCAAAAATCATATGTACCCTAAACTAGTACCAACAAAACTGCCACCCTATCCCGTAGTTTCTAAAATGGGGTCACTTTTTTGGAGTTTCTACTCTAGGGGTGCATCAGGGGGACTTCAAATATGATATGGTGTAAATAAACCAGTCCAGCAAAATCTGCCTTCCAAAACCCATATGGCATTCCTTTCCTTCTGCGCCCTGCCGTGTGCCCGTACAGTAGTTAACGACCACATATGGGGTGTTTCTGTAAACTACAGAATCAGGGACACAAATATTGAGTTTTGTTTGGCTGTTAACCCTTGCTTTGTAACTGGAAAAAAATTATTAAAATGGAAAATCTGCCAAAAAAGTGAAATTTAGAAATTGTATCTTTATTTTCCATTAATTCTTGTGGAACACCTAAAAGGTTAACAAAGTTTGTAAAATCAGTTTTGAATACATTGAGGGGTGTAGTTTCTTAGATGCGGTCATTTTTATGGAGTTTCTACTCTAGGGGTGCATCAGGGGGGCTTCAAATGGGACATGGTGTAAATAAACCAGTCCAGCAAAACCTGCCTTCCAAAAACCATACGGCGCACCTTTCCCTCTACGTCCTACTGTGTGCCCATACAGTAGTTTATGGCCACATATGGGGTGTTTCTGCAAACTACAGAATCGGGGCAATAAATATAGCATTTTTTTTTCGCTGTTAACCCTTGCTTTGTTACTGGAAAAAATGTCAATTTTCCGTTCCCTGCAATGTTTATATGCACCACAGCATGGGCATAGTCAAGTGCTCTGCTTCTGCCAATGACATGCAATGCTGCTTGTGGCCATGGCTTCAGCAGTGACAGTCATTGGCTGCAGCAGAGCATACTACTATGGCCACACTGTGCCAGATGTAAACATAGCGCAGAACAGAACATGGATATGCAGACGGCAGTGTGGAGAACCAAAGTGGTGGGGAGCAGGTAAGCATGAATCATCTGTTTAGAGAGGCAGGCTGCGGGCACTTGCCCAAAAACTTTTTTCCCAGAGAATCCCTATAGAGGCCACATCTTTAACAGTTGTAAAATAAAGTAATGCAAAACAGTTTCTTCTTTACAATGAATGAAATGATAGTATTAAGCATTCTTATATCTAGGACTAACGTGAATGCTGTGTAATGTGAACAGCAAAGTGACTTCACCAGAGCACGTGTTCTTCCTGCGCAGACCTGAGAATACTGCATAGACCGCCGGATCAATTGATAGCCAGTTATACAGTGATACAGGGTAGGTGTAATCTAGTATTGACAGTTAGCTTTTGGTTTTTATGATAGAAACGTGACACATAAATAGAAAATGAAATAGGTGTATTTCAGTTTTTTTTTAAAGGGCATCTATCACCAGTTTTATGGTGTCTAAGAGCAACATAAACTAGTGGCAGACCCCTTAGCAAAATGCTAGGTCACTTTTAGTGCTGAAGGAACCAAAGTATCCGAAGTGGACTTCGATTTGAAATTCAGGAAAAATTTGATTTGCCGCAAAGCTGAATCGATTTTCCCTGAAATGGCAGTTAAAAACAAAAAAAACAAAACATACAGTACTTGCCTCATCCATTTGCACACGAAGAGACAGCTGCGACCATCTTGATTGAAGATACCGCATGAAATCTCATGCACAGTGACGTATGACGTCACCATGCCTGCCATGTGATCACATCATCACTTCACTGTGCAATATTTTGCGTGGTGTCTTCAATCAAGATGGCCGATCAAATGGATAAAGTGAGTATTTTTGGTTTAACTAATTAACTCCTGAAAGCCCTCACCATTATTCTCAGATGCCGCGATCAGCGATGAATGCAGCATCTGAAAGGTTCAATGACAGGGGGTAGTGCAATCGCGGTTCCCCATGATTGCACCTACTACATACAAAGAAATGCACTTTGTGACAAAGTAATTCGTCATGATGCAAGTTTCTTTGTGAAATTCGGCAAAGCAGTCGAATCAAATTTTCCATAAGTTTGCTCATAATTAATCACTTTGTTTAATTGACCAGCTCCAGTGCATTATGATGAGTCATGAATATTCATGAGCTCCTGGCTTTTTTCAACCCCTGCTGCTGATTCAGTTGGAAAAGAACTGTCAATTAAAGGCAGATGGGTGGAATAGCCTTGAGTTCATGAATATGGGGACTTGGCGTGTGCTGAAGCGGTTATAACCTAGCAGCATAAAACTGGTGACAGACAACGTTGATAATAAAAACTAAGCATTAGGGCTCTTTCACACAAGCGTGTTCCTTGCACGCTCCATGTTAGAGAGGGATGGTGCGTTCTGGACTTATGACTGATAATGCTTTGTGCCTCTGTATGACCTTATCGTTAGAGAATCATAGTGACAGCTTTATGTTAGTATGATTCTGTAAAGGAAAGGTCACGCAGAATCAGGAAAAAGTGAATAACCACGCAGTCCTAATTTCAATAATAATATTTTGTAGGGCAATGTCTTCTAAACGACCCTCTGATTCTGAAGAAAAATCAGAAGAAGCACCCAAAAAAATAAATAAAACTGGTGCACAAAAGAGACTAACGGCTACCCGAAAAGATCTTGCAAAAGCTGGATCAGCTCCAGGGCAGCAGAAATTATGGCACTCAATAGGTGCTACCAGCCAAAACTCTGTGGAACCAACGGCATCTTGCTCTACAGATCCTGCACAGTCTGAGACAGTGGCAGATGTAGAAGCGACTATACTTGATGAAGATGAGGCTGGTGAATCATCTTTACCTGAAGCGATAAAAGACATATACACGGAAGACTTGACTGGTAATTTAGATGAACTTGAGAAAGAGGGAGATTCAGAAAGTTCAGACTATGACATAATGTCAGAAATACCATCCACATCTGCAGTAAGTAATGCTTTTGAGGCACCAGACCCTATGTGTAATTTGACTACTAAACTAAAGTTTATGAAACTGCACCCAATCCAGCCATTGTCAGATGCTAATTATACACTGCCTTTTAAAGCACACAAGGCTTATCTAAGGTCTGTGCCTGGGGGCAGTGCAATTCAGAGGAAATGGTTGTCCTATTGTATAGAAACACAGGAACTTTTTTGCTCAACATGTATGGCTTTTTGCCCTAACAGGCGAAGTTTTTTCATTGCTGGGTGGAAGGCTATCAAGGCGCATGTTTATACACGCATTAAAGAACATGAGGAGTCAAACTTGCATCAAGACTCTGTATCTGCTTATTTAGCTGCAGAAAAGAAAGGAGATATTGAAACATTGATCAATGTCAACTTAGTTAATAGACGGAAAGAAAAGGTTCAGCAAAATCGTACTGTTCTTAAAAGAATAATTGATATTATTCTTTGTATTTCAAAACTGGCTCTTGCCTACAGAGGGAAGGATGAGGCAGCTCACACTTTACTGAATGCTGAATTAAATCATGGCAATTTTCTGGAGTTGGCAATACTTTGCAGCAAATGTGGTCCCACATTCAAAAAACATGTTGATGAGGTAATAGCCATTAGCAAAAAACGAAAAAGCAAAAATCCAGAAAGTAAAGGGAGAGGTAGTCTTGTTACTTTCTTAAGCAAAACATCTATAAACCGACTAATTCTAATAATGGGCAGTATGGTGAAACAAAAAATAACCGAAGACGTGAAAAAAGCTGTACAATTTAGTGTAGAAATGGATAGTACTCAAGATGTTGCCGTTAAAGAGCAGTGTAGCATAATTTTGCGCTACGTCAAGGATAGAAACGTGTATGAGCGTTTGTTTTCTCTAATTAATGTCAGCAGCACAACAGGAGAAGAGCTTTTTACAAAGCTGAAAGAGGAGTTAGAAAAGTTTTCCCTAAGTGTCAATAACATCATTGGCTGTTCATTTGATGGTGCTGCAAATATGAGTGGATGCTACAATGGAGTTCAGGCCCACATAAAAGCCATAGCGTGCAATTCCATATACACTTGGTGTTACGCACATGTTCTCAATTTAGTGATCATTAATGTGACTCAGTGTGCCACTTCAGTCAAATAATTTTTTGGCCTGTTAGAAAAAACTGCTGTTTTTTTCTCTGAATCCTACAAGAGATCATCTGTTTGGACAGAACAGGTATCATCTCATGCTGAGGGCCCAGCAAAACTAACTAGGCTAAAAAAAATAGGAGACACTCGCTGGTGGAGTAAGCCAAGGGCACTGAGCACAATTTTTGGCTCATCTCATGATTATTCAAAACATCTCTATAGTACTCTGTTGTACTGCTTGGAACACATTGCAGATTCTCCTAGATTTGACAGTAAGGCTGTAAATGAGGCAAATGGTTTACTTCATGGCTGGACAAGGTATGAAACCTTGCTGATATCGTTTCTATTCATGCACATTTTTGAAATTGCAAGTCCAGTTTCTGACTATCTACAAACCCGTGGCCTGGACATTCTACAGGCATGGCGAATGATCGAGAATGCCAAAAGACAGATTGTTTCCCTTAGGGATTCATTTTCAGATCTAACCATGTTGGTAAATCATGTATACAACAGGTATAGGGGGGCACACTACAAAAGGGAACACCAGGCAGTATACTGATAATACACTTTAATGTGTTAAGATATTACACTTAAATGTGTTAAAATATTAAGAACATACCCCTAAAATACACATAAAATATAGACCATATACAAATCTATGTCATGCACACAAGGTAATACCACAATTGACAACCGTATAGCAGCTGATAGTTAGTAGCAGCACTCCTGTAATACTGTCCACAACCACAATAATATCCGGCAAGTGTCCAAATGTAGTGGATTGATGCTGCACAGTTCTTACTTAATAACCCCCAGTAACAGTCTTAACCTGTGGGGCCAAATTCGGTCCAAAGCGCTTGCTGGGTATAGCCTATGATGATCGGCTCAATACCGCTGCCTTCCACAATACAATACACGTAATATCTATGCTCAGGCTGAGCTCGGTCTTACCAGTCTTCACTGCTAGTACTGCAGCGGTGGTTTGAAAGGCCGCACACCCGCAGCGTCCCACGTGGTGTGCTTCTGCCTAAACGTAGCGTCCCACGTGACCGGGTATCCAAGGAGACCGGATGCTTTACTTGTGTGATGTCAGTATTGTGCGACAGCTTTCACAGCGGCGCTGCTTAGTCCACTTGTCTTCCTTTCTTTGCCGGCTTTATTCTTTTTCTTTGACTTGGGGTGGATCAACGCTCACTCTAACAACCGCCAGACGCGTTTCGGGGTCCCTCGCCCCTTCCTCAGTGGCCACTAAATTTTAAAGAATAGACTGAGATCGTTGATTGGACAGGAACTGTTGGAATCCCTCATTATAATGAACATCGAGAGGGATATTTCCATGACTTTAGATTATGATGACATTGTTGACAGATTTGCAAACTCGTCTTCTGTTCTCCAAAAAATGCTGCTGTAAACTGGTTGTGTAATATGGCATTCTTTAACTGTTTGTAAGTTATAGCATTAATACCATTTTAATGTTACTGTATTTGTACGGTACTGTGCAATTACTATGTGCAGTAAGTGGTTTGAGTGGTTTAATATTATTTAATATTTGAGTTTAATATTTAATGTTATTTATTCAGTGCATTTGTTTGTGCAATAAAATAGTTTCTCACATTTTTCTTTTGCTATATTTGTAGAATATTATATGGTTTGTGTACGGATGTTCATGCACATGACCCTATTTTGGATCTGTATCATACATGATACCACCATGATAGCAAAGACAGAAAAAAAATAACTGTCAGCATAAAGTAAAGTAAATGTTTGTCGGCATCTTCAAATTAAAAAGTTTACTGGAGTGAATACGGTGTTCGCCACCACGTATCGACTCCTATAGGGTCTTACTCAAGTGGTCAAGACACTTGAGAAAGACCCTATAGGGATGGTTACATGGTGGCCTATTCACTCCAGTACACTTTTCTATCTGAAGATGCCGACAAACATTTACTTTACTTTGGATATTGTTTAGGATGAGGGAAAGGGTGGTTCATCCATGATAAGGAATTTCCATGTGTGAGTGTTATCCAAACTACTACTGACTGTAAATAACAGATAAATTATCAACTACAATAAGTTGCTTAATGATAAACACTTTGATATCGTGCAGTGCACAATACCATTCTGTTTTGCAAACTGTATTGTGCACTAAACTGCAAAGATTCATGTATGTAAGCCCAAAAAATTTATATTTCCGTTTATGGCAGCTGTAGGGTGGGCCCCTAGAATGACTCCCACTGGTGGGCCCTAGGCACCCCAGTCCGACACTGACTATGGGGGCCCAATTTTAAATACTAACACACATGGGGGCACTGTGGAGGGGGGGAGAGTACGATTGGGGTCCTATTTTATATAGGGAAGATATAGGAAATAGCTACACCCACTCGTAACCACTAAGAGGTGCTCTAGTCTATGTGTGAATCACCCTTCACGGTTACAAAATATATATAGAATACTGGAAGACTGGCACTCTCAACACATGGAGTCGTATGGTTTAAATGCAAATCACAAAATTTATTAATAGGTACATAAAAGGTTAAAATAAAAAATGTGTACATGCATACACTAGCAATATATTGTCACAATATGGTGCCAAGGAGGACAAATAATATCTAGGTCATATATTCACTTGTTTCGTATTACAAGTCCTTTTTATAATGGTTCACCAAAATGTTTGTAGAAAAGGGTAAAAACGGGAAAACGGAAAGGGTCCTCCTTCTTTCTCTCGTTAATAGAAAGAGATCCAATGATATAAATGTTCCAGTTATAATAGGCTTTAGGTATAGTGTTGCTTTTTATATTTCAAACGGATTTTGTGGTTTGGCACTTTGAAATATATCTGGTAACAACCCACTATGTGGGCTTACCTTTGTATCGGTCAGTCCCTCTGATGTTTCAATATGTATTTGACGATAACCCACTATGAGGGCTTACCTTTGTGCCGGACCGTCACTCTGATACTTTAAAGTATGTTTGACAACAACCCACTATGTGGGGTTACCTTCTCTTCGTGCCGGTCAATCACTCCGATGTTTTGGGGCTTGCTGGAAGCCGGCGTCCCGGCTGTTACTTGGTCAGCGTCCCACGTGGAGTCAAAGACGTTCCGGAAGTGACGTATCGGCACTTGAGGTTTTGCTCTTTAGTTTTTTTCCTCCGATTCTCTGAGGCTTAGATTTTGTTGCAGCCGGTCGGATTTACAGTGCACTGTTGTCCCGCAAGATGTAGGGGATATCTTCTTATGAGTGGGTCATATCTGGATCTTTGATAGGATCACTGGAAACCAAACGCGTTTCGGGGACACCTCTCCCCTTCTTCAGTGGCAATGACCCTGCTCCATATTTGGTTGGTTTTTATACTCTTAGTTGGAGAATTCAAAAATCAGGCATGGAGTATATTGACTTTGTTTCTTTCAATTTTGAATGTTTTAAATATCATTTTTTCTTTTTTCACATATACCCTCAGTATTTTTTCTCATTGGGTCTTCCATACATTAACTTATTCTTCAATATTTCATTTGCGTTTTTATTGCGTTTTAGATGCGTTTTTTATTTGACACATGCGTTTTTTTGCCAGAAGGTGCAATTTTCCTCAAGTTATAAGAACCTTAAGGGATTTTGTTGCATTACCTTTAGTTAAGCTTTTATGATGTTTTTTGTCATTATTTTCAAAATACATTCAATTGATGTCCAATTAAGTTATTTGTCATCTCTCACCATATATTATATAATGTCAACTATTATTTTTATCAAAACACATTATTTAAAATTATTTAAAATGATAAGAATCCATTTAAAATGCGAGTTGCATATACATTGTGATTCTCCATGTTTGTCTTAGTTATATACATTGACATTGTGTATGATATCATATTCGGATCATTCAGAGTGTATGGATATCATCAGAAAGACATTCATCCAATAACCAATGTTATATGGATTATCCACCGATTAACAGGATAAGGAGATTGAGTCCGTTTTATTTTTCGGATTTGTAGTAATAATTTTTCTTGAGATTATAAGCCTTTTCCCAAGGCATATTATGTTGGATGAAGAATGGGGTACAAATGCTTGTCTCCGAGGGAGAATCGCAGTACTGATTGACAGTTAAACATGCGATTACCCATCAGGGAGAAGCAAATGTCCCAAAATCTTAAAGAAAGCCAAAAATCTCCAGATCTGCGTTTAATCCTCTTGGTATGAGACTTCCAAAATCATAAATTCGTTTCGATTCTGCCCTTGACATTTTTTCAATATGGTTGCCGCCCCTCCAGTCGTGTTCTATCTGCTCCAGTGCCAGGAAGGACAAGCCTCCGCCATCTTTGTTGTGAATTTCCTTAAAATGCCTCGATAAAGCATTGTTTTCACAACCTTTAGTTATATTGTTGAGATGTTCGGACATTCGTACCTTAAGTTGTCGTTTAGTCCTTCCAATATATTGTTTATTACATGGGCACTGGATCAGATAGATCACGCTGGAGGAGTTACACGTTAAGAAGCCTTTGATGGTCATTGTAAATGCATTCTGAGTTGAGGAGATTTTTTCTGTTTTTTTAGGGAATTTAGTTTTTTTACACCCCATACAGGATCCGCATCTAAAAAAGCCATCCGGTTTTAGCCAATTTTGATTATTCTTCTTCTGTTTTCTTTTAACGGTTGGTGCTATCTGAATGCCTAAATTAGGCGCTTTAGTGTAAGTTATCAGGGGATTTGCTGGAAGTAATGGGCCAATAGTCTTATCATGGAGGAAATGATGCCAATGATGTTTTATAATTCCAGTTATCTGTTTGGAGCAAGCATTATACGGTAAGATCATCCTAAATTCCGAATTTTGATTCGGTTTTTGCATTTTAGTTTCATCAAAGAAAGTGGTTCTATCCAATTTTCTCACTTTGTCTAATGCCTCGCCCAATAATTTTTCTGGGTAAAGTTTTTCTTTAAATTGTGTTCTCATTGTAGAGGCTTCTTCTTCGAATTGGGTCTCTTCCGTACAGTTTCTTCTAATACGTCGAAACTGCCCGAAAGGGATGTTCATTAGCCAATTCGGCAAGTGACAGCTTGAGAAAAGGATGAATCCATTCTTGGCTGTAGGTTTATGATAGGTGTTACAAACATATTTATTTTCTTTTCTAGTGATCTGGATGTCTAAAAAATCTACTTTTTCTGTGTTTAATCCAGCTGTAAAACACAGATTATATTTGTTATTGTTAAGATCTTCCAAGAATTTTGATAAACTGATCTCATCTTTGCGCCAAATAAAGATAATGTCATCTATATAGCGCCGCCATAGGACCAGGTCCCCCCCCAGTTTGGGACTGATGTTTTCTTGTTCCCACTGGGCCAAAAACAAGTTGGCATAACTGGGGGCGAACCTGGTTCCCATGGCGGTGCCCCTCAACTGTAAATAAAAATCCTCCTCGAACATGAAATAGTTGTGGCGTAAAATATGGTCAACTCCCTCCACAATAAAGTCTATCTGTTCCAATTTTAAGGTATTGTCCCCTTTTAATTGGTTTTTTAGGGCCTTAACTCCCTGCTCATGGTCTATCACAGTATATAAAGATTGGACGTCCAGTGTGTTTATAATCCATTCTGATTGGACGTCCAAACTCCCTAGTTCTTTAATTATTTGTGTAGTGTCCCTAATATGGGACATAGTTTTTTTGACAAATGGCTGGAGTAAGGTGTCCAGATACTGCGACAGATTGGATGTCAGGGAACCTATTCCTGATATGATGGGGCGGCTGGGGGGATTGCTCAGGTCTTTATGTACTTTTGGTAGACAATAAAATATTGGCAATCTCCCCGGTGTGCCCATAATAAATTTGTGTTCATGATCTTGGAGGATTTTCTGCTGTAGTCCTCTGTCGCAGTATTCTAATAAGGAGGCCCTAAATGTTACCAAGGGATCTGCTTTGATCAGTTTATATGTAGACTGATCTGCAAGTTGTTTCATACACTCATTGTGGTATTGTTCTTGACCCCAAATAACTATAGCACTGCCCTTATCAGCAGGTCGAATTAATATGTTGTTTTCTTTCTGAAGTTCCTGTAGGGCTTTAATTTCTCCTCTAGTTAGATTATTTCTACTGTAGTTTTTTTCTTTCATCCGTTCTAGATCTGTTTCCACATTTTTTTGAAAAGTCATCATTTCACGGCTTATTTCTGCTCTAGGAAATTTTTTTGATTTACACTTTAGTTGAGTATGTGTAAATGGGTCATTTCGTTCATTGCTAATAGTTACCGGATTTAAAAAAAAATATTTTTTTAAACATAATTTTCTGATAAATTTTTGGATACCTATATAAACATTGAACTTATTTAATTTAGTGGTGGGGGCAAATTTCAATCCTTTATTTAGTAATGTGATCTGTTGTGAACTAAGATTAATAGTGCTGAGATTAATTATATTATTTGAATCCATATCTAATAGTGTCTTCTGTGCTCTAATTTTCTTTTTACCTCTTCGTGTCTTTGTGGTTTTGGAGGATATTGTTTGTGATGTTGTTGTTGATTGTCTTGTGCATAATTCTTCTGTGTGTTGTATTCCTGTTTTTCGTAAGTGTGCTTTCGCATAAGTGGGTTTCCTCTGTTCTTGAGGTGAGGTTCTGTGTCTCAAGTTGTAAGGAGGTCTGTGTGGGGTTTGTGTTGATATGTTTTGTTCCGGTGAACGTGATCCTCTCCGCCGGATTCTCGGTGGATGGTGGGGGGGAGTTTGATCTAAAAAAGAATGCTGTGTCAAGGTTTTGTAGCGATTTTGAGTGGGTATATTGTACCTGTCACGTTCAGGAGTTTCTTCCCGTACATAATCATGTGTTTCTCTTATTAGGTCCACTCTGTTTGTCTGGTTTTCATTACCGTAGGGCTTGGATATATTTTTATGTTTTTTGGCCTTTTTCAATATAATTTCTTGTTCCATTTTATCTAGACTTTTGCAAAGTCTCTCCTGCCACATATTATATATCTCATTTTTCGGTAATTTATCCAATAAAATTTTCAATTCAGAAATTTTTTGGGATAATTTCTCCAAAATCTCAGATCTCCTTTTTATAATTAATTCTACAAGTTTCCGTGACTGCTTCATAAGAAGCTCTCGCCATTCTTTATCGAACTCATCTCCTAATAGATCCTGTGCAGGTGTCTTTGTTAGTTGTAGTCCTTTTGGAATTTTATCATGAGTCAAATATTGATTTAGGGATCGTATCTCCCAAATTTGTCTAAGTTGTTTTTGCATAATCCATTCAAGTTCTCTGAATGTATCCGAAACAGATATCTCTCCAGTTTCATTATGGGAATTTTCTTCTATTTCATTGAACATGAAGGTCTCTGCTTTTTGTTTTTTGCTTTCCATATGGCTCCATATGTCCATGGCTGCGATGTGGGGAGCTAAATTTCCTTATTGGGTGAGGATAAAGTTTAAAGAGGGATATATAGGAAATAGCTACACCCACTCGTAACCACTAAGAGGTGCTCTAGTCTATGTGTGAATCACCCTTCACGGTTACAAAATATATATAGAATACTGGAAGACTGGCACTCTCAACACATGGAGTCGTATGGTTTAAATGCAAATCACAAAATTTATTAATAGGTACATAAAAGGTTAAAATAAAAAATGTGTACATGCATACACTAGCAATATATTGTCACAATATGGTGCCAAGGATGACAAATAATATCTAGGTCATATATTCACTTGTTTCGAATTACAAGTCCTTTTTATAATGGTTCACCAAAATGTTTGTAGAAAAGGGTAAAAATGGGAAAACGGAAAGGGTCCTCCTTCTTTCTCTCGTTGATAGAAAGAGATCCAATGATATAAATGTTCCAGTTATAATAGGCTTTAGGTATAGTGTGATCTTACCGTATAATGCTTGCTCCAAACAGATAACTGGAATTATAAAACGTCATTGGCATCATTTCCTCCATGATAAGACTATTGGCCCATTACTTCCAGCAAATCCCCTGATAACTTACACTAAAGCGCCTAATTTAGGCATTCAGATAGCACCAACCGTTAAAAGAAAACAGAAGAAGAATAATCAAAATTGGCTAAAACCGGATGGCTTTTTTAGATGCAGATCCTGTATGGGGTGTAAAAAAACTAAATTCCCTAAAAAAACAGAAAAAATCTCCTCAACTCAGAATGCATTTACAATGACCATCAAAGGCTTCTTAACGTGTAACTCCTCCAGCGTGATCTATCTGATCCAGTGCCCATGTAATAAACAATATATTGGAAGGACTAAACGACAACTTAAAGAGGACCTTTCACCTATTCTTACCCTATGAACTAAGTATACAGCCATGTGGAGCGGCGCCCGGGGATCTCACTGCACTTACTATTATCCCCAGGCGCCGCTCCGTTCTGCCGCTATGCCCTCCGGTATCTCCGTTCCCTAAGTTATAGTAGGCGGAGATACCAGTCCCTAAGTTATGGTAGGCGGAGTCTGCCCTAGCGCTGGCCAATCGCAGCGCAGAGCTCACAGCCTGTGATGTTATTTTCTCCCAGGCTGTGAGCTCTGCAATGCGATTGGCCAGCGCTAGGGCAGACTCCGCCTACCATAACTTAGGGAACGGAGATACCGGAGGGCATAGCAGGAGAACGGAGCGGCGCCTGGGGATAATAGTAAGTGCAGTGAGATCCCCGGGCGCCGCTCCACATGGCTGTATACTTAGTTCATAGAGTAAGAATAGGTGAAAGGTCCTCTTTAAGGTACGAATGTCCGAACATCTCAACAATATAACTAAAGGTTGTGAAAACAATGCTTTATCGAGGCATTTTAAGGAAATTCACAACAAAGATGGCGGAGGCTTGTCCTTCCTGGCACTGGAGCAGATAGAACACGACTGGAGGGGCGGCAACCATATTGAAAAATGTCAAGGGCAGAATCGAAACGAATTTATGATTTTGGAAGTCTCATACCAAGAGGATTAAACGCAGATCTGGAGATTTTTGGCTTTCTATAAGATTTTGGGACATTTGCTTCTCCCTGATGGGTAATCGCATGTTTAACTGTCAATCAGTACTGCGATTCTCCCTCGGAGACAAGCATTTGTACCCCTTTCTTCATCCAACATAATATGCCTTGGGAAAAGGCTTATAATTAGAGTTGAGCGAACACCTGGATGTTCGGGTTCGAGAAGTTCGCCCGAACTTCCCGGAAATGTTCGGGTTCGGGATCCGAACCCGACCCGAACTTCGTCCCGAACCCCATTGAAGTCAATGGGGACCCGAACTTTTGGGCACTAAAAAGGCTGTAAAACAGCCCAGGAAAGAGCTAGAGGGCTGCAAAAGGCAGCAACATGTAGGTAAATCCCCTGCAAACAAATGTGGATAGGGAAATGAATTAAAATTAAAATTAAAAAATGAACCAATATCAATTGGACAGAGGTCCCATAGCAGAGAATCTGGCTTCACGTCAGCAGAGAATCAGTCTCTTCATGCCATAGCAAAGAATCTGGCTTCATGTCAGCAGAGAATCAGTCTCTTCATGCCATAGCAGAGAATCTGGCTTCATGTCAGCGCAGAATAAGTCTTCATGTCATAGCAGAGAATCAAGCTTCACGTCACCCACCACTGGAACAGGCCACTGTCACACATTTAGGCCCCGGCACCCAGACAGAGGAAAGAGGTCCTGTAACAGAGAATCTGGCCTTATGTCAGCACAGAATCTGTCTTCATGTCATAGCAGAGAATCAGGCATCACGGCACCCACCACTGGAACAGGCCACTGTCACACATTTAGGCCCTGGCACCCAGACAGAGGAGAGCGGTCCCGTAACAGAGAATCTGGCCTTATGTCAGCGCAGAATCTGTCTTCATTTCATAGCAGAGAATCAGGCTTCACGTCAGCCACCACTGGAACAGGCCACTGCCACACATTTAGGCCCAGGCACCCAGGTAGAGGAGAGAGGTCCCGTAACAGAGAATCTGGCCTTATGTCAGCGCAGAATCTGTATTCATGTCATAGCAGAGAATCAGGCTTCACGTCACCCACCACTGGAACAGGCCACTGTCACACATTTAGGCCCCGGCACCCAGACAGAGGAGAGCGGTCCCGTAACAGAGAATCTGGCCTTATGTCAGCACAGAATCTGTCTTCATGTCATAGCAGAGAATCAGGCATCACGTCATCCACCACTGGAACAGGCCACTGCCACACATTTAGGCCCAGGCACCCAGGCAGAGGAGAGAGGTCCCGTAACAGAGAATCTGGCCTTATGTCAGCACAGAATCTGTCTTAATGTCATAGCAGAGAATCAGGCTTCACGTCACCCACCACTGGAACAGGCCACTGTCACACATTTAGGCCCCGGCACCCAGACAGAGGAGAGGTTCATTCAACTTTGGGTTGCCCCACAATATAATGGTAAAATGAAATAAAAAATAGTATTGAATGAGGAAGTGCCCTGGAGTAGAATAATATATTGTTAAGGGGAGGTAGTTAATATCTAATCTGCACAAGGGATGGACAGGTCCTGTGGGATCCATGCCTGGTTCATTTTTATGAACGTCAGCTTGTCCACATTGGCTGTAGACAGGCGGCTGCGTTTGTCTGTAATGACGCCCCCTGCCGTGCTGAATACACGTTCAGACAAAACGCTGGCCGCCGGGCAGGCCAGCACCTCCAAGGCATAAAAGGCTAGCTCTGGCCACGTGGACAATTTGGAGACCCAGAAGTTGAATGGGGCCGAACCATCAGTCAGTACGTGGAGGGGTGTGCACAGGTACTGTTCCACCATGTTAGTGAAATGTTGCCTCCTGCTAACACGTTCCGTATCAGGAGGTGGTGAAGTTAGCTGTGGCGTGGTGACAAAACTTTTCCACATCTCTACCATGCTAACCCTGCCCTCAGAGGAGCTGGCCGTGACACAGCTGCATTGGCGACCTCTTGCTCCTCCTCTGCCTTCGCCTTGGGCTTCCACTGGTTCCCCTGTGACATTTGGGAATGCTCTCAGTAGCGCGTCTACCAACGTGCGCTTGTACTCGCGCATCTTCCTATCACGCTCCAGTGTAGGAAGTAAGGTGGGCACATTGTCTTTGTACCGGGGATCCAGCAGGGTGGCAACCCAGTAGTTAAAATGTGGGCAACTCTGCTGTCGTTGCGCAGGCACTGCAGCATGTAGTCGCTCATGTGTGCCAGGCTGCCCAGAGGTAAGGACAAGCTGTCCTCTGTGGGAGGCGTATCGTCATCGTCCTGTGTTTCCCCCCAGCCACGCACCAGTGATGGGCCCGAGCTGCTTTGGGTGCCACCCCGCTGTGAACATGCTTCATCCTCATCCTCCTCCACCTCCTCCTCATCCTCGTCCTCCTCGTCCTCCAGTAGTGGGCCCTGTCTGGCCACATTTGTACCTGGCCTCTGGTGTTGCAAAAAACCTCCTTCTGAGTCACTTTGAAGAGACTGGCCTGAAAGTGCTAAAAATGACCCCTCTTCCTCCTCTTCCTCCTGGGCCACCTCCTCTTCCATCATCGCCCTAAGTGTTTTCTCAAGGAGACATAGAAGTGGTATTGTAACGCTGATAACGACGTCATCGCCACTGGCCATGTTGGTGGAGTACTCGAAACAGCGCAACAGGGCACACAGGTCTCGCATGGAGGCCCAGTCATTGGTGGTTAAGTGGGTCTGATCCGCAGTGCGACTGACCCGTGCGTGCTGCAGCTGAAACTCCACTATGGCCTGCTGCTGCTCGCACAGTCTGTCCAGCATATGCAAGGTGGAGTTCCACCTGGTGGGCACGTCGCATATGAGGCGGTGAGCGGGAAGGCCGAAGTTACGCTGTAGCGCAGACAGACGAGCAGCGGCAGGGTGTGAACGCCGGAAGCGCGAACAGACGGCCCGCACTTTATGCAGCAGCTCTGACATGTCGGGGTAGTTGCGAATGAACTTCTGCACCACCAAATTCAGCACATGCGCCAGGCAAGGGATGTGCGTCAAACCGGCTAGTCCCAGAGCTGCAACGAGATTTCGCCCATTATCGCACACCACCAGGCCGGGCTTGAGGCTCACCGGCAGCAACCACTCGTCGGTATGTTGTTCTATACCCCGACACAACTCCTGTGCGGTGTGGGGCCTGTCCCCCAAACATATGAGTTTCAGAATGGCCTGCTGACGTTTACCTCGTGCTGTGCTGAAGTTGGTGGTGAAGGTGTGTGGCTGACTGGATGAGCAGGTGGAAGAAGAGGAGGAGGAAGCTGAGTAGGAGGAGGAGGAGACAGGAGGCAAAGAATGTTGCCCTGCGATCCTTGGCGGCGGAAGGACGTGCGCCAAATAGCTCTCCGCCTGGGGCCCAGCCGCCACTACATTTACCCAGTGTGCAGTTAGGGAGATATAGCGTCCCTGGCCGTGCTTACTGGTCCACGTATCTGTGGTTAGGTGGACCTTGTCACAGATGGCGTTGCGCAGTGCACACTTGATTTTATCGGACACTTGTTTGTGCAGGGAAGGCACGGCTCTCTTAGAGAAGTAGTGGCGGCTGGGAACAACATACTGTGGGACAGCAAGTGACATGAGCTGTTTGAAGCTGTGTGTGTCCACCAGCCTAAATGACAGCATTTCATAGGCCAGTAGTTTAGAAATGCTGGCATTCAGGGCCAGGGATCGAGGGTGGCTAGGTGAGAATTTACGCTTTCTCTCAAATGTTTGTGAGATGGAGAGCTGAACGCTGCCGTGTGACATGGTTGAGATGCTTGGTGACGCAGGTGGTGGTGTTGGTGGTACATCCCATGTTTGCTGGGCGGCAGGTGCCAACGTTCCTCCAGAGGCGGAGGAAGAGGCCGAGGCGGCGGCAGCAGCAGCAGAAGAGGCCGAGGCGGCAGCAGCAGAAGATGTAGCAGGGGGAGCCTGAGTGACTTCCTTGTTTTTAAGGTGTTTACTCCACTGCAGTTCATGCTTTGCATGCAGGTGCCTGGTCATGCAGGTTGTGCTAAGGTTCAGAACGTTAATGCCTCGCTTCAGGCTCTGATGGCGCAGCGTGCAAACCACTCGGGTCTTGTCGTCAGCACATTGTTTGAAGAAGTGCCATGCCAGGGAACTCCTTGAAGCTGCCTTTGGGGTGCTCGGTCCCAGATGGCGGCGGTCAGTAGCAGGCGGAGTCTCTTGGCGGCGGGTGTTCTGATTTTTCCCACTGCTCCCTCTTTTGCTACGCTGTTGGCTCGGTCTCACCACTGCCTCTTCCTCCGAACTGTGAAAGTCAGTGGCACGACCTTCATTCCATGTGGGGTCTAGGACCTCATCGTCCCCTGCATCGTCTTCCACCCAGTCTTGATCCCTGACCTCCTTTTCAGTCTGCACACTGCAGGAAGACGCAGCAGTTGGCACCTGTGTTTCGTCATCATCAGAGACGTGCTGAGGTGGTATTCCCATGTCCTCATCATCAGGAAAAATAAGTGGTTGTGCGTTAGTGCATTCTATCTCTTCCACCCCTGGGGAAGGGCTAGGTGGATGCCCTTGGGAAACCCTGGCATCAGAGTCTTCAAACAGCATAAGAGACTGCTGCATAACTTGAGGCTCAGACAGTTTCCCTGATATGCATGGGGGTGATGTGACAGACCGATGGGCTTGGTTTTCATGCGCCATCTGTGCGCTTTCTGCAGAAGACTGGGTGGGAGATAATGTGAACGTGCTGGATCCACTGTCGGCCACCCAATTGACTAATGCCTGTACCTGCTCAGGCCTTACCATCCTTAGAACGGCATTGGGCCCCACCAAATATCGCTGTAAATTCTGCTGGCTACTGGGACCTGAGGTAGTTGGTTCACTAGGACGTGTGGCTGTGGCAGAACGGCTACGTCCTCTCCCAGCACCAGAGGGTCCACTAACACCACCACGACCATGTCCACGTCCGCGTCCGCGTCCCTTATTAGATGTTTTCCTCATTGTTCCCGTTCACCACAATTTTGAGAATGGCAAATTTGGGAATGCTTTTTCAACCCAGAACAAAAAGTCTGCTTTTACGGTCACTACAAATAACTTGACCAGCTAAAACTGTGCAGATTTGGTTGAATAGAGATGTGAGACCTGTTTTTTTTTTGCGCTGTGTGACAGTTATAGGTTTAATCACAGAATGACACTTCTATCAGCACGCTAGCGTGTGTCTTAGGTTTTTCTGAATGATACTATCAATAACTTCAATGTAAGATTTTATTTTTGGGATAGATTTCAAGTAGGTCTGAAATACCACAAACTAGTTATTTTCAGAATGGCAAATTTGGGAATGCTTTTTCAACCCAGAACAAAAAGTCTGCTTTGACGGTCACTACAAATAACTTGACCAGCTAAAACTGTGCAGATTTCGTTGAATAGAGATGTGAGACCTGTTTTTTTTTGCGCTGTGTGACAGTTATAGGTTTAATCACAGAATGACACTTCTATCAGCACGCTAGCGTGTGTCTTAGGTTTTTCTGAATGATACTATCAATAACTTCAATGTAAGATTTTCTTTTTGGGATAGATTTCAAGTAGGCCTGAAATACCACAAACTAGTTATTTTCAGAATGGCAAATTTGGGAATGCTTTTTCAACCCAGAACAAAAAGTCTGCTTTGACGGTCACTACAAATAACTTGACCAGCTAAAACTGTGCAGATTTGGTTGAATAGAGATGTGAGACCTGTTTTTTTTTGCGCTGTGTGACAGTTATAGGTTTAATCACAGAATGACACTTCTATCAGCACGCTAGCGTGTGTCTTAGGTTTTTCTGAATGATACTATCAATAACTTCAATGTAAGATTTTCTTTTTGGGATAGATTTCAAGTAGGCCTGAAATACCACAAACTAGTTATTTTCAGAATGGCAAATTTGGGAATGCTTTTTCAACCCAGAACAAAAAGTCTGCTTTGACGGTCACTACAAATAACTTGACCAGCTAAAACTGTGCAGATTTGGTTGAATAGAGATGTGAGACCTGTTTTTTTTTGCGCTGTGTGACAGTTATAGGTTTAATCACAGAATGACACTTCTATCAGCACGCTAGCGTGTGTCTTAGGTTTTTCTGAATGATACTATCAATAACTTCAATGTAAGATTTTCTTTTTGGGATAGATTTCAAGTAGGCCTGAAATACCACAAACTAGTTATTTTCAGAATGGCAAATTTGGGAATGCTTTTTCAACCCAGAACAAAAAGTCTGCTTTGACGGTCACTACAAATAACTTGACCAGCTAAAACTGTGCAGATTTCGTTGAATAGAGATGTGAGACCTGTTTTTTTTTGCGCTGTGTGACAGTTATAGGTTTAATCACAGAATGACACTTCTATCAGCACGCTAGCGTGTGTCTTAGGTTTTTCTGAATGATACTATCAATAACTTCAATGTAAGATTTTCTTTTTGGGATAGATTTCAAGTAGGCCTGAAATACCACAAACTAGTTATTTTCAGAATGGCAAATTTGGGAATGCTTTTTCAACCCAGAACAAAAAGTCTGCTTTGACGGTCACTACAAATAACTTGACCAGCTAAAACTGTGCAGATTTCGTTGAATAGAGATGTGAGACCTGTTTTTTTTTGCGCTGTGTGACAGTTATAGGTTTAATCACAGAATGACACTTCTATCAGCACGCTAGCGTGTGTCTTAGGTTTTTCTGAATGATACTATCAATAACTTCAATGTAAGATTTTCTTTTTGGGATAGATTTCAAGTAGGCCTGAAATACCACAAACTAGTTATTTTCAGAATGGCAAATTTGGGAATGCTTTTTCAACCCAGAACAAAAAGTCTGCTTTGACGGTCACTACAAATAACTTGACCAGCTAAAACTGTGCAGATTTCGTTGAATAGAGATGTGAGACCTGTTTTTTTTTGCGCTGTGTGACAGTTATAGGTTTAATCACAGAATGACACTTCTATCAGCACGCTAGCGTGTGTCTTAGGTTTTTCTGAATGATACTATCAATAACTTCAATGTAAGATTTTCTTTTTGGGATAGATTTCAAGTAGGCCTGAAATACCACAAACTAGTTATTTTCAGAATGGCAAATTTGGGAATGCTTTTTCAACCCAGAACAAAAAGTCTGCTTTGACGGTCACTACAAATAACTTGACCAGCTAAAACTGTGCAGATTTCGTTGAATAGAGATGTGAGACCTGTTTTTTTTTTGCGCTGTGTGACAGTTATAGGTTTAATCACAGAATGACACTTCTATCAGCACGCTAGCGTGTGTCTTAGGTTTTTCTGAATGATACTATCAATAACTTCAATGTAAGATTTTATTTTTGGGATAGATTTCAAGTAGGCCTGAAATACCACAAACTAGTTATTTTCAGAATGGCAAATTTGGGAATGCTTTTTCAACCCAGAACAAAAAGTCTGCTTTGACGGTCACTACAAATAACTTGACCAGCTAAAACTGTGCAGATGTCGTTGAATAGAGATGTGAGACCTGTTTTTTGTTGCGCTGTGTGACAGTTATAGGTTTAATCACAGAATGACACTTCTATCAGCACGCTAGCGTGTGTCTTAGGTTTTTCTGAATGATACTATCAATAACTTCAATGTAAGATTTTATTTTTGGGATAGATTTCAAGTAGGCCTGAAATACCACAAACTAGTTATTTTCAGAATGGCAAATTTGGGAATGCTTTTTCAACCCAGAACAAAAAGTCTGCTTTGACGGTCACTACAAATAACTTGACCAGCTAAAACTGTGCAGAGTTTGTTGAATAGAGATGTGAGACCTGTTTTTTTTTGCGCTGTGTGACAGTTATAGGTTTAATCACAGAATGACACTTCTATCAGCACGCTAGCGTGTGTCTTAGGTTTTTCTGAATGATACTATCAATAACTTCAATGTAAGATTTTCTTTTTGGGATAGATTTCAAGTAGGCCTGAAATACCACAAACTAGTTATTTTCAGAATGGCAAATTTGGGAATGCTTTTTCAACCCAGAACAAAAAGTCTGCTTTGACGGTCACTACAAATAACTTGACCAGCTAAAACTGTGCAGATTTGGTTGAATAGAGATGTGAGACCTGTTTTTTTTTGCGCTGTGTGACAGTTATAGGTTTAATCACAGAATGACACTTCTATCAGCACGCTAGCGTGTGTCTTAGGTTTTTCTGAATGATACTATCAATAACTTCAATGTAAGATTTTCTTTTTGGGATAGATTTCAAGTAGGCCTGAAATACCACAAACTAGTTATTTTCAGAATGGCAAATTTGGGAATGCTTTTTCAACCCAGAACAAAAAGTCTGCTTTGACGGTCACTACAAATAACTTGACCAGCTAAAACTGTGCAGATTTCGTTGAATAGAGATGTGAGACCTGTTTTTTTTTGCGCTGTGTGACAGTTATAGGTTTAATCACAGAATGACACTTCTATCAGCACGCTAGCGTGTGTCTTAGGTTTTTCTGAATGATACTATCAATAACTTCAATGTAAGATTTTCTTTTTGGGATAGATTTCAAGTAGGCCTAAAATACCACAAACTAGTTATTTTCAGAATGGCAAATTTGGGAATGCTTTTTCAACCCAGAACAAAAAGTCTGCTTTGACGGTCACTACAAATAACTTGACCAGCTAAAACTGTGCAGATTTGGTTGAATAGAAATGTCAGGTCTATTTTTTAGGCGCTGGGTGACAGGCTCAACTTGCCCCTGATGTAATATATGGCCAAAAAATAACCAGACTGTTGATGGTTAAATGCACTTCGGTGACACAGGCTCAGCCTGCAGCTGATGTAGTATATGGCCAAAAAATAATCAGACTGTTAATGGTTAAATGCACTTGGGTGAAACAGGCTCAGCCTGCAGCTGATGTAGTATATGGCCAAAAAATAACCAGACTGTTGATGGTTAAATGCACTTCGGTGACACGGGCTCAGCCTGCAGCTGATGTAGGATATAGCACAAAATAACCACACTATCGATGGTTAAATACACTTGGTTATAGCTCGTGCTGGCGCACCACAAGTCACAAAATGGCCGCCGATCACCCCAGAAAAAAAGTGATCTAAAAACGCTCTGGGCAGCCTCAAAAAAGTGAGCAAGTCAATAATAGCACTTCAATGATCCACAGCTGCAGATCGATCACAGAATGAAGTCTTTTGGAGGAGTTAATCTGCCTAATCTCGCCCTAACGTCGCAGCTGCAACCTCTTTCTATACTGATCATAGCAGAGTGACGTGCGGCGCTTCGTGACTCCAGCTTAAATAGAGGCTGGGTCACATGGTGCACTGGCCAATCACAGCCATGCCAATAGTAGGCATGGCTGTGATGGCCTCTTGGGCCAAGTAGTATGATGTTTGTTGATTGGCTGCTTTGCAGCCTTTCAAAAAGCGCCAAGAATGCGCCGAACACCGAACTCGAACCCGGACTTTTACGAAAATGTTCGGGTTCGGGTCCGTGTCACGGACACCCCAAAATTCGGTACGAACCCGAACTATACAGTTCGGGTTCGCTCATCCCTACTTATAATCTCAAGAAAAATTATTACTACAATTCCGAAAAATAAAACGACTCAATCTCCTTATCCTGTTAATCGGTGGATAATCCATATAACATTGGTTATTGGATGAATGTCTTTCTGATGATATCCATACACTCTGAATGATCCGAATATGATATCATACACAATGTCAATGTATATAACTAAGACAAACATGGAGAATCACAATGTATATGCAACTCGCATTTTAAATGGATTCTTATAATTTTAAATAATTTTAAATAATGTGTTTTGATAAAAATAATAGTTGACATTATATAATATATGGTGAGAGATGACAAATAACTTAATTGGACATCAATTGAATGTATTTTGAAAATAATAACAAAAAACATCATAAAAGCTTAACTAAAGGTAATGCAACAAAATCCCTTAAGGTTCTTATAACTTGAGGAAAATTGCACCTTCTGGCAAAAAAACGCATGTGTCAAATAAAAAACGCATCTAAAACGCAATAAAAACGCAAATGAAATATTGAAGAATAAGTTAATGTATGGAAGACCCAATGAGAAAAAATACTGAGGGTATATGTGAAAAAAGAAAAAATGATATTTAAAACATTCAAAATTGAAAGAAACAAAGTCAATATACTCCATGCCTGATTTTTGAATTCTCCAACTAAGAGTATAAAAACCAACCAAATATGGAGCAGGGTCATTGCCACTGAAGAAGGGGAGAGGTGTCCCCGAAACGCGTTTGGTTTCCAGTGATCCTATCAAAGATCCAGATATGACCCACTCATAAGAAGATATCCCCTACATCTTGCGGGACAACAGTGCACTGTAAATCTGACCGACTGCAACAAAATCTAAGCCTCAGAGAATCGGAAGAAAAAAACTAAAGAGCAAAACCTCAAGTGCCGATACGTCACTTCCGGAACGACGAACCCGTCTTTGACTCCACGTGGGACGCTGACCAAGTAACAGCCGGGACGCCGGCTTCCAGCAAGCCCCAAAACATCGGAGTGATCGACCGGCACGAAGAGAAGGTAACCCCACATAGTGGGTTGTTGTCAAACATACTTTAAAGTATCAGAGTGACGGTCCGGCACAAAGGTAAGCCCTCATAGTGGGTTATCGTCAAATACATATTGAAACATCAGAGGGACTGACCGATACAAAGGTAAGCCCACATAGTGGGTTGTTACCAGATATATTTCAAAGTGCCAAACCACAAAATCCGTTTGAAATATAAAAAGCAACACTATACCTAAAGCCTATTATAACTGGAACATTTATATCATTGGATCTCTTTCTATTAACGAGAGAAAGAAGGAGGACCCTTTCCGTTTTCCCATTTTTACCCTGTCCTATTTTATATATTGGCACACATGGGGGGCACTATGGAGGGCTCTATTTTATATATTGGCACACATGGGGGGCACTATGGAGGGCCCTATTTTAAATACTGACACACATGGGGGCACTATAGAGGGGGGGAGTACTATTGGGGCCCTATTTTATATACTGGCACACAAGGGGGGCACTAAGGAGGGGGAGGAGCACTATGGGGGCCCTATGTTAGTTACTGGCACACATGGGGGGTACTATGGAGGGGGAGGAGAACTATGGGGACCTTATGTTATATACTGGCACACATGGGGGGCACTATGGAGAAGGGGGGAGAGGAGCACTATGGGGGCATCTTTGGGGCTCTATCTTATATATTGGCAGACATGGGGGGCACTAAGAAGGGGGGAGCAGTATGGGTGTATCTACTGGTGACCCTATTTTATATACTGGCGCACATTATGGGGGCATTTTTTACTGGCACATTGTCAGGCACCATGGGAACAAGGGGAGGCACACGATATAGGAGTATCTCATACTAGCACAAATTATAGGGCACTATGGGGACCTTGGCTTAACTGGGGGCACTAAGAGGGTTTTTTTTGGCAAACAGTAGAGGGCATTGGCACACATTATGAGGGTACTATGGGGACATTGACTCTACAGGGGGCACTAAGAGGAGATATTTTTTTATACTGCCACACAACAGGGCACTTTTATGTACTGGCGCACATTATAAAGAGAATTATTACCACTGGGGACATTATGGTGGGCTTTATTACAGTTGAGGGACTATGAGGAACTTGAATACTAGTATGAACACTATGGGAGCATTATTACTTCTGGGACACAGTGGGGTCATTATTACTGTAGGGGCACTATTACTACTACGTGTTGTCTGGTAGATAATTATTTCTTTTGGTGGGATTTTAGGGAGCACTGCTACTTTGGTGGGCACCCTGGCACGGTATCAGCTTAGCACACTTATTTTTGGGGAACATTATATTTACACTATTAGTGTCAGGGACACTGTTTCCTGGGCGCATTTATTTTTTAGGACACTGTGTGCCAGTAATTATTTAAGGGGAACTATCTGTGTGTAACTTGTATAGGGAGCACAGCAGGCACAGTATTAGAGGGGTGTTGATTAGGTGGGAGAATGATTAAAAACTAGGAAACTAAGATGTCTGTCAAACCCTGCAGAAAGAAGAGATGACAGAAAGAAATCATCATGGCGGTGTGGTCTGAAACAAAAAGATGAAGACAGAGAACATCTACATCAACGAAGACGTCACTGGATGTAAGAGGTATGTGGACCTATATTAGGCTACCTTCACATCGGAGTTAGTGATTCTGGCAGGCTCTTCTTGCAGAGAACAGCCTTCCGGAATGCTCCAGCACTGCTAGATGCAGACAGAATGTCCGCTGGCCACATTAACTATAATGGGGTCTGGCAGAGATCGGCCACAATCCGGCAAAAATTCAGAGAATCAGTGGAACACAAACCGCTGCATGCCTGAGTTTGTGTCCAGCCAATTCCATGCATTCTCTGCCGGATCAGGTGGCCGTGGCGTAGTGCTGCAGGTGTGAAAGTAGCCTTACCCTGTATGTTTTGTATTGCTATAAGTAATGCTAGGACGGAATAGGTTATGTTGAGAATTTGGCTTGAGAGGAGGGGGGGGGGGGGCCCAGGCACATTATTTGCACAGGGGCCCTCTGCTGTCTGTGTCCGCCCCTGACCCAGACAGAGGAGAGAGGTCCCATAGCAGAGAATCAGGCTTCATGTCATAGCAGAGAATCATGCTTCATGTCACCCACCACTGGAACAGGCCATTGTCAGATATTTTTAGGCCCCGGCACCCAGACAGAGGAGAGAGGTCCCATAGCAGAGAATCAGGCTTCATGTCATAGCAGAGAATCATGCTTCATGTCACCCACCACTGGAACAGGCCATTGTCAGATATTTTTAGGCCCCGGCACCCAGACAGAGGAGAGAGGTCCCATAGCAGAGAATCAGGCTTCATGTTATAGCAGAGAATCATGCTTCATGTCACCCACCACTGGAACAGGCCATTGTCAGATATTTTTAGGCCCCGGCACCCAGACAGAGGAGAGAGGTCCCATAGCAGAGAATCAGGCTTCATGTCATAGTAGAGAATCATGCTTCATGTCACCCACCACTGGAACAGGCCATTGTCAGATATTTTTAGGCCCCGGCACCTAGACAGAGGAGAGAGGTCCCATAGCAGAGAATCAGGCTTCATGTCATAGCAGAGAATCATGCTTCATGTCACCCACCACTGGAACAGGCCATTGTCAGATATTTTTAGGCCCCGGCACCCAGACAGAGGTGAGAGGTCCCATAGCAGAAAATCAGGCTTCATGTGATAACAGAGAATCAGGCTTCATGTCACCCAACACTGGAACAGGCCATTGTCAGATATTTTTAGGCCCCGGCACCCAGACAGAGGAGAGAGGTCCCATAGCAGAGAATCAGGCTTCATTTCATAGCAGAGAATCATGCTTTATGTCACCCAACACTGGAATAGGCCGCTGTCAGATATGTTTAGGCCCCGGCACCCAGACAGAGGAGAGAGGTCCCATAGCAGAGATTCAGGCTTCATGTCATAGCAGAGAATCAGGCTTCATGTCACCCAACACTGGAACAGGCCACTGTCAGATGTTTTTAGGCCCCGGCACCCAGACAGAGGAGTGGTTCATTCAACTTTGGGTTGCCCCGCAATATAATGGTAAAATGAAAATAAAAAGAGGATTGAATGAGGAAGTGCCCTGGAGTACAATAATATATGGTTAAGGGGAGGTAGTTATAAATGTCTAATCTGCACAAGGGATGGACAGGTCCTGTGGGATCCATGCCTGGTTCATTTTTATGAACGTCAGCTTGTCCACATTGGCTGTAGACAGGCGGCTGCGTTTGTCTGTAATGACGCCCCCTGCCGTGCTGAATACACGTTCAGACAAAACGCTGGCCGCCGGGCAGGCCAGCACCTCCAAGGCATAAAAGGCTAGCTCTGGCCACGTGGACAATTCGGAGACCCAGAAGTTGAATGGGGCCGAACCATCAGTCAGTACGTGGAGGGGTGTGCACACGTACTGTTCCACCATGTTAGTGAAATGTTGCCTCCTGCTAACACGTTCCGTATCAGGTGGTGGTGCAGTTAGCTGTGGCGTGTTGACAAAACTTTTCCACATCTCTGCCATGCTAACCCTGCCCTCAGAGGAGCTGGCCGTGACACAGCGACGTTGGCGACCTCTTGCTCCTCCTCTGCCTTCGCCTTGGGCTTCCACTTGTTCCCCTGTGACATTTGGGAATGCTCTCAGTAGCGCGTCTACCAACGTGAGCTTGTACTCGCGCATCCTCCTATCACGCTCCAGTGCAGGAAGTAAGGTGGGCACATTGTCTTTGTACCGGGGATCCAGCAGGGTGGCAAACCAGTAGTCCGCACACGTTAAAATGTGGGCAACTTTGCTGTCATTGCGCAGGCACTGCAGCATGTAGTCGCTCATGTGTGCCAGGCTGCCCAGAGGTAAGGACAAGCTGTCCTCTGTGGGAGGCGTATCATCCTGCGTTTCCTCCCAGCCACGCACCAGTGATGGGCCCGAGCTGCGTTGGGTGCCACCCCACTGTGAACATGCTTCATCCTCATCCTCCTCCACCTCCTCCTCATCCTCGTCCTCCTCGTCCTCCAGTAGTGGGCCCTGTCTGGCCCAATTTGTACAAACCGGATTTTAAAAAAGTTGGGACACTATACAAATCGTGAATAAAAACTGAATGCAATGATGTGGAGGTGCCAACTTCTAATATTTTATTCAGAATAGAACTTAAATCACGGAACAAAAGTTTAAACTGAGAAAATGTACCATTTTAAGGGATAAATATGTTGAATCAGAATTTCATGGTGTCAACAAATTGGGACAAGGCCATTTTCACCACTGTGTGGCATCTCCCCTTCTTCTTACAACACTCAACAGACGTCTGGGGACCGAGGAGACCAGTTTCTCAAGTTTAGAAATAGGAATGCTCTCCCATTCTTGTCTAATACAGGCCTCTAACTGTTCAATCGTCTTGGGCCTTCTTTGTTGCACCTTCCTCTATATGATGCGCCAAATGTTCTCTATAGGTGAAAGATCTGGACTGCAGACTGGCCATTTCAGTACCCGGATCCTTCTCCTATGCAGCCATGATGTTGTGATTGATGCAGAATGTGGTCTGGCATTATCTTGTTGAAAAATGCAGGGTCTTCCCTGAAAGAGATGACGTCTGGATGGGAGCATATGTTGTTCTAGAACCTAAATATATTTTTCTGCATTGATGGTGCCTTTCCAGACATGCAAGCTGCCCATGCCACACGCACTCATGCAACCCCATACCATCAGAGATGCAGGCTTCTGAACTGAGCGTTGATAACAACTTGGGTTGTCCTTGTCCTCTTTGGTCCGGATGACATGGCGTCCCAGATTTCCAAAAAGAACTTTGAATCGTGACTCGTCTGACCACAGAACAGTCTTCCATTTTGCCACACTCCACTTTAAATGATCCCTGGCCCAGTGAAAACGCCTGAACTTGTGGATCTTGCTTAGAAATGGCTTCTTCTTTGCACTGTAGAGTTTCAGCTGGCAACGGCGGATGGCACGGTGGATTGTGTTCACTGACAATGGTTTCTGGAAGTATTCCTGAGCCCATTCTGTGATTTCCTTTACAGTAGCATTCCTGTTTGTGGTGCAGTGTCGTTTAAGGGCCCGGCGATCACGGGCATCCAGTATGGTTTTACGGCCTTGACCCTTACACACAGAGATTGTTCCAGATTCTCTGAATCTTCGGATGATGTTATGCACAGTTGATGATGATAGATGCAAAGGTAACACCTTTCTGATATTGCTCCACTATCTTTCTGCACAACATTGTGGGAATTGGTGATCCTTTACCCATCTTGGCTTCTGAGAGACACTGCCACTCTGAGAAGCTCTTTTTATACACAATCATGTTGCCAATTGACCTAATTAGTGTTAATTGGTCTTCCAGCTCTTCGTTATGCTCAAACTTTACTATCTGCTCCTGAGATATATTCTCCTGATGAAGGCGACCCTTACATAGGCCCCGAAACGCGTTGAGCTGTACTCTCCCCCTACCCTGGCTTTGCAATAAAAGGAAAGACAAAGGATAAGACTCCTGAGTGTGTTTCGATCCGAATCTAACATCTCTATGGGCGACCCAGGCGCAGGAGGTGTGGTGTGGGTGTCTTGAGTTTTATCCCACATTACCCTCCTGGGTGAAGTAAGTCACCATTAATATATATATTTTATATATATTTCCCTATATATTTTTATAATTTTTAAATTCTTAATCATTTTTTTATTCTACTATTCATATTTGTTTCCATGTGGTCATATGTGATTTATACGATATCATTTATTTTATTCTAAACACGTGGCATCATCTACTTTGTGGGCACACACTCTTAAAAAGTGTGTCAACAACATAGGGTCCGTAATTTTTACTAAAGGGATCCATCTTCATTCTTTACCCATCCAAGAGTCTTTGGCGCCGCACATCTGGTCTTTTTTTTTTAGCGTCTCCACGCACAACCATTTACCTTTTCATCATCAGAGACGTGCTGAGGTGGTATTTCCATGTCCTCATCATCAGGAAACATAAGTGGTTGTGCGTCAGTGCATTCTATGTCTTCCACCGCTGGGGAAGGGCTAGGTGGATGCCCTTGGGAAACCTTGCCAGCAGAATCTAAGAGACTGCTGCATAAGTTGAGGCTCAGACAGTTTCCCTGATATGCATGGGGGTGATGTGACAGACTGATGGGCTTGGTTTTCAGGCGCCATCTGTGCGCTTTCTGCAGAAGACTGGGTGGGAGATAATGTGAACGTGCTGGATCCACTGTCGGCCACCCAATTGACTAATGCCTGTACCTGCTCAGGCCTTACCATCCTTAGAACGGCATTGGGCCCCACCAAATATTGCTGTAAATTCTGGCGTCTACTGGGACCTGAGGTAGTTGGTACACTAGGACGTGTGGCTGTGGCAGAACGGCCACGTCCTCTCCCAGCACCAGAGGGTCCACTAACACCACCACGACCATATTCGCGTCCCTTACTAGATGTTTTCCTCATTGTTACCGTTCACCACAATAAGAAATAAATTATTTGGCCCAATGTATTGAATTTAAATTCAGCCCTTTTTTTACAGGCACCTAACACTATCTGGCTATCTACTTAGGTACCGTATTACACTAATACAGGCACAGCAGTAACCACAGATTCAGCTGAATATAAATTGTAGGCCTAGTATTTAGGCGGTGGATGACAGTATACGTTTACGGACATAATTAGAATTGGAGATGCACGGTAGCGTTTGAAGTTATTGAGAATGACCCTATCCGCACCTTCAATCTAATATACCCTTTTATGGATAGATTTAAACTTGGCCTGATACAGCAGAAACCACTGATTTTGGGAATTGCTAAGTTGGGAATTGTATTTCAACCCAGAACAAAACTGTGCTTTGGCGGACACTAAATAACTTTGCCAGGCACAGCAGTAACCACAGATTTAGCTGAATATAAATTGTAGGCCTAGTATTTAGGCGGTGGATGACAGGTATACGTTTACGGACAGAATTAGAATTGGAGATGCACGGTAGCGTTTGAAGTTATTGAGGATGACCCTATCCGCACCTTCAATCTAATATACCCTTTTATGGATAGATTTAAACTTGGCCTGATACAGCAGAAACCACTGATTTAGGGAATTGCTAAGTTGGGAATTGTATTTCAACCCAGAACAAAAACTGTGCTTTGGCGGACACTAAATACCTTTGCCAGGCACAGCAGTAACCACAGATTTAGCTGAATATAAATTGTAGGCCTAGTATTTAGGCGGTGGATGACAGTATACGTTTACGGACATAATTAGAATTGGATATGCACGGTAGCGTTTGAAGTTATTGAGAATGACCCTATCCGCACCTTCAATCTAATATACCCTTTTATGGATAGATTTAAACTTGGCCTGATACAGCAAAAACCACTGATTTTGGGAATTGCTAAGTTGGGAATTGTATTTCAACCCAGAACAAAAACTGTGCTTTGGCGGACACTAAATAACTTTGCCAGGCACAGCAGTAACCACAGATTTAGCTGAATATAAATTGTAGGCCTAGTATTTAGGCGGTGGATGACAGGTATACGTTTACGGACAGAATTAGAATTGGAGATGCACGGTAGCGTTTGAAGTTATTGAGAATGACCCTATCCGCACCTTCAATCTAATATACCCTTTTATGGATAGATTTAAACTTGCACAGCAGAAACCACTGATTTAGGGAATTGCTAAGTTGGGAATTGTATTTCAACCTAGAACAAAAACTGTGCTTTGGCGGACACTAAATAACTTTGCCAGGCACAGCAGTAACCACAGATTTAGCTGAATATAAATTGTAGGCCTAGTATTTAGGCGGTGGATGACAGGTATATGTTTACGGACAGAATTAGAATTGGAGATGCACGGTAGCGTTTGAAGTTATTGAGAATGACCCTATCCGCACCTTCAATCTAATATACCCTTTTATGGATAGATTTAAACTTGGCCTGATACAGCAGAAACGACTGATTTGGGGAATTGCTAAGTTGGGATTTGTATTTCAACCCAGAACAAAAACTGTGCTTTGGCGGACACTAAATAACTTTGCCAGGCACAGCAGTAACCACAGATTTAGCTGAATATAAATTGTAGGCCTAGAATTTAGGCGGTGGATGACAGGTATACGTTTACGGACAGAATTAGAATTGGAGATGCACGGTAGCGTTTGAAGTTATTGAGGATGACCCTATCCGCACCTTCAATCTAATATACCCTTTTATGGATAGATTTAATCTTGGCCTGATACAGCAGAAACCACTGATTTAGGCAATTGCTAAGTTGGGAATTGTATTTCAACCCAGAACAAAAACTGTGCTTTGGCGGACACTAAATACCTTTGCCAGGCACAGCAGTAACCACAGATTTAGCTGAATATAAATTGTAGGCCTAGTATTTAGGTGCTGGATGACAGGTATACGTTTACGGACAGAATTAGAATTGGAGATGCACGGTAGCGTTTGAAGTTATTGAGAAGGACCCTATCCGCACCTTCAATCTAATATACCCTTTTATGGATAGATTTAAACTTGGCCTGATACAGCAGAAACCACTGATTTAGGGAATTGCTAAGTTGGGAATTGTATTTCAACCCAGAAAAAAATATATCCTTTGCCAGACAGCAGACAGTATTGTAATTGGCTAGCCACAGCTGAAACACCAGATTTAGGGTACTGCTATTTTGGCAATTGTATTTCACCCCTCAATAAAATAGCAAGCACAGCCAAGCCCCTGATGTAGGATATAGCAAAAAAAAACAACACTCTATTGATGGTTAAATGTACTTGGTGGCAGCTTGTGCTGGCGCACCACAAGACACAAAATGGCCGCCGATCACCCCAGAAAAAAGTGACTGAAAAACGCTCTGGGCAGCCTTAAATTAGTGAGCAATTGAATAGCAGATGTTGAATGATACACAGCTGTACATCGATCACTTCAGCAAGTAAATCCCTGCCTAATCTGGCCCTAACAGCAGCAGCTTCATCCTATCCCTACACTGATCAGAGCAGAGTGACATGCGGCGCTACGTGACTCCAGCTTAAATAGAGGCTGGGTCACATGCTGCACTGGCCAATCACAGTCATGCCAATAGTAGGCATGGCTGTGATGTCCTCTTGGGGCAAGTAGTATGACGCTTGTTGATTGGCTGCTTTGCAGCCTTTCAAAAAGCGCCAAGAAAGCACCGAACACCGAACCCGAACCCGGACTTTTACGAAAATGTTCGGGTTCGGGTCCGTGTCACGAACACCCCAAAATTCGGTACGAACCCGAATTATACAGTTCGGGTTCACTCATCCCTACCGACTAAGCATCTTTTTCCATCTCCCGGTTCCGAAAATCGATTCCATATACACGTCCCCTGATAGGGGACGTAACAGGGATTAAACTGATAAGAATAGTACTACTTAACATACCACACATATTGGGATTGCACAGTACATTACACAGCGCACGTGCAGTGCCCCAAATTGTAATTAGGAGGACCGACCAAGCATCTTTTTCCATCTCCTGGTTCCTAAAATCGATTCCATATACATGTCCTCTGATAGGGGACATAACAGGGATTAAACTGATAGGAATAGTACTACTTAACACACCACTCATAGCTGGTGGCACATTGGATTGCACGCGCAGTGCCCCAAATTTGAAGTAGGAGGACCGACCAAGCTTCTTTTTCCATCTCCTGGTTCCTAAAATCGATTCCATATACACGTCCCCTGATAGGGGACATAACAGGGATTAAACTGATAGGAATAGTACTACTTAACACACCACTCATATCTGGTGGCACATTAGATTGCACGCGCAGTGCCCCAAATTTGAAGTAGGAGGACCGACCAAGCATCTTTTTCCATCTCCCTTTTCCTAAAATCGATTCCATATACACGTCACCTAATAGGGGACGTAACAGAGATTAAACTGATAAGAATAGTACTACTTAACACACAGTACTGTGTTACTTTATGTTGTATTGCTAGAATTGCTAGAATTGACGAATATAGCACTTTATTCACAATCTTCGTTATATTCTAGCAATACAACCATTAGGAACTCAGATCTAAGTTGTAATCGCAATGCGATTAATGTAACCTGTATTAATCGCATTGCGATTACAACTTAGATCTGAGTTCCTAATAGTTGTATTGCTAGAATTGACGAATATAGCACTATATTCTCAATATTCGTTATATTCTAGCAATACAACCATTAAGAACTCAGATCTAAGTTGTAATCGCAATGCGATTAATATAACCTGTATTAATCGCATTGGGATTACAATTTAGATCTGAGTTCCTAATGGTTGTATTGCTAGAATTGACGAATATAGCACTATATTCTCAATCTTCGTTATATTCTAGCAATACAACCATTAGGAACTCAGATCTAAGTTGTAATCGCAATGCGATTAATACAGGTTATATTAATAGCATTGCGAATTTAACTTACCACACTCTGCGTCAACTACGTAATTTTCCATGGGAGTTTTGCCATGGATCCCCTCCAGCATGCCACAGTCCAGGTGTTAGTCCCCTTGAAACAACTTTATCATCACTATTGTGGCCAGAAAGAGTCCCTGTGGATTAAAAAATTCATCTGTCTATTGAAGTCTATGGCGGTTCGCCCGGTTCGCCCGTTCACGAACATTTGCGGAAATTCGCGTTCGCCGTTCGCGAACGGAAAATTTTATGTTCGCGACATCTCTATTTCTGGCCTAAATGTGACAGTCACTTATGCACATCTAATCCCAGATGTGCAGTATATTAGAGGTTTTTTTCACCCCAGTAAGCACAAAGCCGTATTTCTGGCCTAAATGTGACAGTCATTTATGCACGTCTAATCCCAGATGTGCAGTATATCAGAGGGTTTTTTCACCCTAGTAACTAAAAAGCCCTATTTCTGGCCTAAATGTGACAGTCACTTATGCACGTCTAATCCCAGATGTGCAGTATATATTAGAGGGTTTTTTCTTCCCAGTAAGCAAAAAGCCGTATTTGTGGCCTAAATTTCACAGTCACTTATGTATGTCTAATCCCACTATGTGCAGTATATCAGAGGGTTTTTATAACCCCAGTAACCAAAAAGCCGTTTTTCTGGCCTAAATGTGACACTCACTTATGCATGTCTTATCCTAGATGTGCACTATATGAAACAGATGGGGTTTTTTTCACCACAGTAAGCAAAAAGCTGTATTTCTGGCCTAAATGTGACACTCACTTATGCACGTCTAATCCTAGATGTGCACTATATGAAACACATGGATTTTTTTCACCCCAGTAAGCAAAAAGCTGTATTTCTGGCCTAAATGTGACACTCACTTATGCACGTCTAATCCTAGATGTGCACTATATGAAAAAAAGTTTTTTTTTAACCCCAGTAAACAAAAAGCTATTTTTCTGGACTTGCAGGCATGCAGATATCCTGTGCTGGTGCACTATCGTTGCATAAAATGGCTGCCGATTATGAATTGATATTGACAAACTGAAGTAAAAAAAGTTCGTTTTCAGTAGTAGTTGGCTCAGGGCAGGCTTAAATAAATTGTGCACTGCACCCACAAAACACATTTGCTGTAGATCGCTGAGTAAAAAAGCAGTTCTTCATAAGATTTCTCCCTGATCTCTCCCTCACAGCAGCTGCAGCCTATCCCTACACTAATCCGAGCAGAGTGACGGGCGGCGCTATGTGACTCCAGCTTAAATAGCGGCTGGGTTACATGCTGCAGTTGGCCAATCACAGCCATGCCAATAGTAGGCATGGCTGTGATGGCCTTTTGGGGCAAGTAGTATGATGCTTGTTGATTGGCTGCTGTGCAGCCTTTCAAAAAGCCCTGAACACCGAACCCGAACCCGAACTTTTACGTAAATGTTCGGGTCCGGGTGCCGAAAAACCTAAAGTTCGGTACGAACCCGAACTTTACAGTTCGGGTTCGCTCAACTCTACTCCTGACCGTTAAAATGGCGTACCTCAATAATCTCTATTGAGCTGTATTTTCGAGTTATGACCAGAGTAAGATTTTCAGATTTTCCCAATGACAGCGAGGTATGGAGAGCAGCTTGCCCCCACCCTCCGGAAGCATGCCCCTATCATAAAGTAATAAACCCCTTTGAAGCTGTCCACTATACATGAATGTTTATATAAAGTCTTTTGTAGAGAAGGGTCGGCACTGCTAGGATGTATGCGGTGCACGAGTCAATGGGGAGGCGTCCCAAAACTTACAATAAAGGAGAAAAGACCGGCACTCGAGATGATTGTTCAATGATGCTGTGGTTTATTCAGTCACATATTATGGAGCATAGTGACGCGTTTCAGCACACACACGTGCTTTCTTCAGACTATACAATAAACTCCTATCCTCATCTCTTATATACACAGAAAAAAGGAGGAGTGACAAAAAAGGAAATGACATCATACTGTGTAACTCCACCCACGTGGGAGCTGAGACAGGTAAGACAATGAAAGATGCTATAAGCCATAGAAGTCAATGTAAGTAAATCGATATAACAAACGAAAAAATTCAGGAATCAGGTCCGCTGAAAATAAGACATAAATATAGTATAAGTATTTTATAATGGAAGTTATACAACTAAGGACTAAGTGAAACTAGAGATATTGTATTCGCAATTGAGCCCCTTTGGATCCACCGTTTGTAACCGGTGGATCCAATAAACTGAATTTACTGAAGAAGGGATTGTCCTTCAGCCCCACGGGGATGCTGGACACTTTCTCTCTGGACATTGATCTTCAGCGGTTTTTCCGCAATATACGTCTTAAAGTACATTTCACTAAAAATGATGATGTTGATGACACTGGGGGCGACTATGCTAGTCCTGAGGAGCTTCCAGATCATTTAACATTGCAACAATTTTCATTAAGAATTAAAAGTAATTTTACACCACCGAAAATATACCATCCAGTTGAAACTTTTGCTAGTTTAGTTCAACGAGATGTTGATTCTCTACTTCAACATTGTAGACAAGGTTCTCTACATATAAGAAATAACTTAACTGCTGAAGAGAAACATGCACTGAATGGTATATTGGAGGAAAAATCACTTATATTTAAGCCAGCTGACAAGGGGGGTGCCCTTGTGATTCTCGACAGGGAGTATTACATCGCAGAGATTTTAGGTCAATTGAACGACATTGAGACATATAAGATTCTACAGTCTGATCCAGTTTTTTCAATTAAAAATATATTACAGAAGATAGTGACTGAGGCGAGAGAGGATGGCATCATAGACAATAAATTAAGTGAATTTTTGATAAATCAGCATCCAATCACACCGGTGTTTTACACCCTTCCAAAAATTCATAAGTCCCTGACCAGACCACCAGGACGCCCCATTGTGGCCTCCTCTGATTCGATCCTCTCTCCCCCAGCCATTTTTCTTGAGAAAGTTCTCATACCTTTGACCATGTTATCACCTTCTTACCTACGAGATACAGGGCATTTCTTGAGTGAAATTCGCCCCCTTCATTTAGATGGAGACTGCATACTCGTCACTTTTGACGTATGCAGCCTCTATACCTCTATTACTCACGAAAAAGGTTTAGAAGCAGCATCTAGATTATTGAATACGAGTCATTATACACCATCACAGAAGGATCTTTTTCGAGACGCTTTTAAAATTAGTGTTAGAAAATAATTACTTTTTATTTCAAGATACTTTTTTTCAGCAGTGCCGTGGGACCGCGATGGGATCGAACGTCGCACCGCCGTACGCAAACAGTTATATGTCATCATTTGAGAGTGAATTCATTTATTCCAATCCTTTATATTTAAAGCATTGCATATTCTGGCGTCGATTTATAGATGACGTGTTTTGCGTATGGCGAGGCGACGTTCGATCCCTCATGGAATTTAATAGTCATCTTAATTCCATTTGGAGTGAACTTACTATACATTTTGATTTCCATAAAATATCCTTTCTTGATACATGGGTGAAGCGCAAAGACGATGGTACAGTTTATACTGATTTATACATTAAAGATACAGATCGCAACAGTTTACTCACCTATACAAGTAGCCATCCCCCAGCAATCAAGAAGGCTATTCCCTTTTCGCAATACCAACGGGTTAAAAGGATCGTGACTTATCCGGATACCTGCGAAATTAGGTTGCAAGAAATGACAAGCAAGTTCCTCAACAGAGTCTATCCCACACACCTATTAGAATCTCAAAAGAAAAAGTTAGATCAACCGCAGGGACAAAAAATCATTAAACCACCTCGTATTCCACTAGTAGTGAAATATCATCCCTGGACATATAAAATGAGGGGTATAATTAACAAGCACTGGCATATAGTGTCTAGATCATATCCTCAAATAGAGATATTTCAAAATCCTCCAATGATGTGCTTTAAAAGAGCAGATAACATCCGTGATAAAATCATTAGAGCAGACATAGGCACCAATAAATCTACCTTTAGACAAACCACCTTGACTACCCCGCGTCAGGGCACATTTCCGTGTTTAAATTGCAACAATTGCTTGAGCGTCATTAGAGGTTCTACTTTCACTCACCCTCACTCTAGTGAACAAATCCCAATTAAGGGTATGTTCACATGTGACAGCAAAAATGTCATATACATTTTGAAATGTCCCTGCGGTTTAGTCTATGTAGGGGAAACCTCAATGCGGATAAAAGATAGATTAAGCAAGCATAAGTCCACTATCCGCACTGAGAATTTATTGTTACCCCTACCACACCATTTTCATGAGAAACGTCATGCGATATCGCAGTTGCGGTTTCAGGTTATTGAAAGCGTATCATTACCTCGTCGAGGCGGTGATAGGAATAATTTGCTTCTAAAGCGTGAGGCTTATTGGATCCACTGGTTACAAACGGTGGATCCAAAGGGGCTCAATCGCGAATACAATATCTCTAGTTTCACTTAGTCCTTAGTTGTATAACTTCCATTATAAAATACTTATACTATATTTATGTCTTATTTTCAGCGGACCTGATTCCTGAATTTTTTCGTTTGTTATATCGATTTACTTACATTGACTTCTATGGCTTATAGCATCTTTCATTGTCTTACCTGTCTCAGCTCCCACGTGGGTGGAGTTACACAGTATGATGTAATTTCCTTTTTTGTCACTCCTCCTTTTTTCTGTGTATATAAGAGATGAGGATAGGAGTTTATTGTATAGTCTGAAGAAAGCACGTGTGTGTGCTGAAACGCGTCACTATGCTCCATAATATGTGACTGAATAAACCACAGCATCATTGAACAATCATCGCGAGTGCCAGTCTTTTCTCCTTTATTGTTTATATAAAGTGTCGTGGAGGTCAGTGATCGTTGTTACCTCTGGGTCAGGGACTAAGAAGTTTATGGCGGTGGTCTGGTTTAGGATGTGGAGGAAGATGGAGAGGGAGAGAAGGGACAGTTATTTGTTTGAATAAGGGAGAGCTCCGTGTCCCCAGAACACAGGCCAAGCACTCATGCTCGGTGTGCCACAGAGTGCACTTAAGAAAAAATTGAATCGCAGAAGGTCACACTGGCGATTGTTCAGACATGCAGGTGAAATGTAATCAAATACACTACTTTAATGTGAGATTACTTACAGTCACCAGTTCTTCCTCTTCATCGCTGAACTTGGTTACAACCATCGCATCCATGTAATTTCTAGTTGGTGCAAACCAGTTGCTGTAGGCCACGCCTTCCTAGCGCATGTGCTCTTGCGATTAATACTTTGCCAAAATTTCGCATATAAAAAAATAATGCTTGTAGATCGCAGATTCGCTTAAAGGGGTTGTCCAAGTTAAATTTATTGACGACCTATCCACAGGATAGGTCAGCAATATCAGATCAGCGGGGGTCCGACACCCGGCACCCCTGCCATTCAGCTGTTTGAAGAGGAGGCGCGCGCTGTGCCAGCGCGGCCTCCTCTTCACTGTTTACCTTCTCGCAGTTGCATCTGCAGTGGTGAGCAGGTGTAATTACACCCAAGCCGTCCCGTTCATTTAAATTTAAACTACAACTACTTTACTTCTGGTATGTCAGTCTCCATGTTGTGGGACTATGTGTGCACCTCTAGTAAGTATTTTGTGGCTGCAAATACTGTATGACCTGGAGGTTTTTCAGGTTTGCCTCCCATTAAAATGAATGGGACCCGCCGTGAAACTTTGGTTTACGAACATTCAATCGCTTTCGCGAACCATCCCAGCAGATGTTCGTCCATCACTAGTGGTAAAGTACCAAACTCTTAATGTGATACAACATAATGTTTGAAGTGGAACAAACATTTATTTATACAGCAACTCAATACCGAACTGTAGTATTTAGAGAACAAGCAAAAATAACACCAACCTGAACTAACATTAACTTTGGCAAATTCAGTGCAACCTTTTTTTCTGGCACAAAATCATTTTCTTAATGGTCTAGCACTATATCAATTATCCTAGCGGACTCTGTAAGTGCACCCAGCACTTTTTTGTATTCAGCCAAGACCTGGCACTCTATGTACCCAGCACAAATCTTAGATTTGATACACTAATATATGCAATAATCATCTCCTTTGAACCCAATGTGCAATATCTTTATATTTATGTACTCAGCACGTTCATGTACCCAGCACCATATTTAACACTCGGCACTTTATGACGTACTTTATGTATCCAGCATTGACATAAATTATGTATGATTGTATTTAACGTGCATTATTTATCATTGTGTATTCAGCTTGCACACAGCAATTCTGCATATTCAGATATTACAAACTACTTTATACCTAGTGTAAAATAAGTTATATTTCTGTGTACTCAGCTCACATACAGCATTTTTGTGTACCCAGCCGGCACTAGGCACCTTATAGCAACCAAAAAGCAATACCAGTGCAGAATTTCAGCCCCCTATTTTCAACCCCCTTCCATTTTACATCAATGGTATATTTTAAATGCATATCTAATGACAGTAGATTACAAGATTTTTTGTATTTACCAAATAAAGACACATTTTTAACATATTGCGATAACGGGGCGCCGAAGGCTTCAGGAGCGAGGATCTGTGTTTGGCCTCGTTCCCAGGGTGGCTTTTCTAGCTGGGAGGCTCCCTGCTCCTAGGTCTGCCTTGAGCGCCGAGCTGATCACTCGGTGCTCGACTTGTCTGTCTGTCGGTCATGTGACGCTGGCCATGTCACATGACCCACACTCCCCACTATAAATACAGGCGGCCTGCTGGCTACAGGTTGCCTGTGATTTTAGTCTCTTAGGCTGTGTGTAGTGTTAGCTACTCTATTGATTGACCTCTGGAATGGACCGTCGCCCAGTTGCGCCCCGTCACCTAGGGCGAGTGGTGCAAGAAGGCAGGGACAGGGTTGAGGATGGCAGTCTAGGGGGTGCACTTCCTTCTACCTTCCCTTCCCGTGACAGAATCACAGGCCTTATTAGCATGGACCCTCTACAGAGTCTTACCGAGCATGTGCAGGGTCTTGCTCAAATTGTGCAAGAATTACGTGAAAGGTTACAGGCACAGGAGACCACCCGTACACCCCCCGTTCTTGCTCCCACCGCCATTCAGGTGGAACCACATATTAAATTACCTGCAAGCTCTATTTCCGACTACGACCTCACTCCTCTGGTCCTGACCAACAAAGGGTTAGGATAATCATCTCTCTACTTCAAGGGGACCCCCAGCAATGGGCCTGTTCCTTGCCGCCAGATTCCCTGTGTCTTAATTCTGTTGACCTCTTTTTCCAGGCCCTAGGGGTCGTTTACGATGAGCCTGACCGAGCGTCTGTGGCTGAGTCTAATCTAAAGGCCCTTACCCAGGGGTATCGTCCCGTGGAGTATTATTGTACCCAGTTCTGCAAGTGGTGCGTTCCTTCGGGTTGGAATGAACCTGCCCTTAAATGCCAGTTTAGGGCAGGGTTGACAGAGAGGTTAAAGGATATGCTGGTCTGTTACCCTAGTCCTGACTCCTTAGAGGAAACCATGATGTTAGCCATCAGACTAGACAGACGGATTAGAGAGAGACAGCGGGAGCATTTGTTTTCTCCTCATAGTCTTCCAAGGTCTGAGGTTTCTCCTATTGAACCCAAGGTGGAGACAGATGGATGAACCAATGCAGCTCGGGATGACACGAAGAGAACTACGCCATCGCCGGGGCTCTTGTTTTTATTGTGGCGATTCTGACCACTGGGTCCGTCAGTGTCCCAAGGTTCCTCCTTCCGGAAGATCTTCAAAGTCAGAGGGATCCAAGGACAAGGTACTCCCGGAGGTGGTAAGAAGCAAACTATTGTTGCCTGTCTCAATTGCCTTTGGGGTCTTAAAGGGGTCAGGAAGTGCTTTTGTGGATTCAGGGTCAGCATTTAGTTTTATTGATCTCAAATTAGTTGAACGGGTAGGGATCCCAATACTAAAATTGTCCACCCCGATTCAGGTGGTCGCCATCGACTCTACCCCCCTTCTGGGGGGCACGGTAAAGCTCCGTACTCCCGAGATAATCCTGTCTGTTGGGGTCTGCCACTCAGAGAAATGTTCCTTTTTTGTTCTAGAGAATCTTCCTGTTCAGGTAGTAATAGGCATGCCCTGGCATCAGCAACATAACCCGGTCATCAACTGGAGTTCGGGCGAGTTAGAGAAATGGGGTTCCAACTGTAGTTCTTGCTTAACTGTAATTCAAGCTGTAATTCATTCTTCACTTTATTGCTGACTTTCATGATGTTTTTTGCACTGCTGAGACAGATATTCTTCCTTCCCATAGGACTTATGACTGCGCCATTGAGTTGGTTCCTGAGTCTAAATTTCCTAAGGGGCGGATTTACAATCTTTCTGACCCTGAACGCAGTGCCATGAGAGATTATATCCAGGAAAGTCTTAAAAAGGGGCATATTAGGCTCTCCACCTCTCCTCTGGGAGCAGGGTTCTTTTTCGTTAAGAAGAAGGACGGTGGTCTCAGACTCTGCATTGATTATAGAAACTTGAATAAAATCACTATTAGGAATCAATATTCCATCCCGTTGATTCCTGATTTATTCAACCAGGACTTGGGTGCTTCTTGGTTTTCTAAACTTGATCTGAGGGGGGCTTATAACTAGAGTTGAGCGAACACCTGGATGTTCGGGTTCGACGAGTTCGGCCGAACTTTCGAAAAATGTTCGGGTTCGGGATCCGAACTCGACCCGAACTTCATCCCGAACCCGAACCCCATAGAAGTCAATGGGGACCCGAACTTTTGGGCACTAAAAAGGCTGTAAAACACACCCGGAAAGGGCTAGAGGGCTGCAAAAGGCAGCAAAATGTAGTTAAATCCCCTGCAAACAAATGTAGATAGGGAAATGATGAGTTAACATAAAATAAATAAAAATTAAACAATATTAATTGGAGTGAGGTCCCATAGCACAGAATCAGGCTTCAAGTCACCCACCAATGGAGAAGGTCACTTACTATTATTTTGACCACAGCACCCAGACAAAGGAGAGAGGTCCCACAGCAGAGAACCAGGCATCATATCACCCACCACAGGAGTAGGCCACCATTTAGTTACTTTGACCCCTACACCCAGACGGAGGAGAGAGGTTACACAGCAGAGAATCAGGCATTTAGATCACCCACCACAGGAGTAGGCCACCATTGAATCAGACCCCGGCAACCATGTCAGATGGCACAAGCATAAGCTTTATATCAATCAGCACAGGAGAAGGCGACTTTGACAGACTTTGACCCCTACACCCGGACGGAGGAGAGAGGTTTCAAAGCAGAGAATCAGGCATTTAGATCACCCACCACAGGAGTAGGCCCCAATTTAATGGGACCCCGGCAACCATGTCAGATGGCACAACCATCAGCTTCATATCAATCAGCACAGGAGAAGGCGACTTTGAAAGACTTTGACCCCTACACCCAGACGGAGGAGAGAGGTTTCACAGCAGAGAATCAGGCATTTAGATCACCCACCACAGGAGTAGGCCCCCATTGAATCAGACCCTGGCAACCATGTCAGATGGCACAACCATCAGCTTTATATCAATCAGCACAGGAGAAGGCGACTTTGAAAGACTTTGACCCCTACACCCAGATGGAGGAGAGAGGTTTCACAGCAGAGAATCAGGCATCATATCAACCACCACAGGAGAAGCCACCATTTAGTTACTTTGACCCCTGCACCCAGGAAGAGGAGAGAGGCACCACAGCACATATTCTGGCATCATATCAGCCACCACAGGAGAAGCCACCATTGAGTTACTTTGACCCCCGCACCCAGGAAGAGGAGAGAGGCACCACAGCACATATTCTGGCATCATATCAGCCACCACAGGAGAAGCCACCATTGAGTTACTTTGACCCCCGCACCCAGGAAGAGGAGAGAGGCACCACAGCACATATTCTGGCATCATATCAGCCACCACAGGAGAAGCCACCATTGAGTTACTTTGACCCCTGCACCCAGGAAGAGGAGAGAGGCCCCACAGCACATATTCTGGCATCATATCAGCCACCACAGGAGAAGCCACCATTTAGTTACTTTGACCCCTTCACCCAAACAGAGGAGAGAGGTTCCACATCAGAGAATCAGGCATCATATCAACCACCACAGGAGTAGGCCACAATTTAATGGGACCCCGGCAACCATGTCAGATGGCACAACCAGCACAACCCTACACCCAGACGGAGGAGAGAGGTTTCACAGCAGAGAATCAGGCATTTAGATCACCCACCACAGGAGTAGGCCCCCATTGAATCAGACCCTGGCAACCATGTCAGATGGCACAACCATCAGCTTTATATCAATCAGCACAGGAGAAGCCACCATTGAGTTACTTTGACCCCTGCACCCAGGAAGAGGAGAGAGGCCCCACAGCACATATTCTGGCATCATATCAGCCACCACAGGAGAAGCCACCATTGAGTTACTTTGACCCCCGCACCCAGGAAGAGGAGAGAGGCACCACAGCACATATTCTGGCATCATATCAGCCACCACAGGAGAAGCCACCATTTAGTTACTTTGACCCCTGCACCCAGGAAGAGGAGAGAGGCACCACAGCACATATTCTTGCATCATATCAGCCACCACAGGAGAAGCCACCATTTAGTTACTTTGACCCCTGCACCCAGGAAGAGGAGAGAGGCACCACAGCACATATTCTGGCATCATATCAGCCACCACAGGAGAAGCCACGATTGAGTTACTTTGACCCCTGCACCCAGGAAGAGGAGAGAGGCCCCACAGCACATATTCTGGCATCATACTAACCACCACAGGAGAAGCCACCATTGAGTTACTTTGACCCCTGCACCCAGGAAGAGGAGAGAGGCCCCACAGCACATATTCTGGCATCATATCAGCCACCACCGGAGAAGCCACCATTTAGTTACTTTGACCCCTGCACCCAGGAAGAGGAGAGAGGCCCCACAGCACATATTCTGGCATCATATCAGCCACCACAGGAGAAGCCACCATTTAGTTACTTTGACCCCTGCACCCAGGAAGAGGAGAGAGGCACCACAGCACATATTCTGGCATCATATCAGCCACCACAGGAGAAGCCACCATTGAGTTACTTTGACCCCTGCACCCAGGAAGAGGAGAGAGGCCCCACAGCACATATTCTGGCATCATATCAGCCACCACAGGAGAAGCCACCATTGAGTTACTTTGACCCCCGCACCCAGGAAGAGGAGAGGCACCACAGCACATATTCAGGCATCATATCACACACCACAGGAGAAGGCCTCTTTCAGTGATTTAGGCCTTTGGACCCAGACAGAGGAGAGAGGCACCACAGCACATATTCTGGCATCATATCAGCCACCACAGGAGAAGCCACCATTGAGTTACTTTGACCCCTGCACCCAGGAAGAGGAGAGAGGCCCCACAGCACATATTCTGGCATCATATCAGCCACCACAGGAGAAGCCACCATTTAGTTACTTTGACCCCTGCACCCAGGAAGAGGAGAGAGGCACCACAGCACATATTCTGGCATCATATCAGCCACCACAGGAGTAGGCCACAATTTAGTTTATTTGACCCCTGCACCCAGGAAGAGGAGAGAGGCCCCACAGCACATATTCTGGCATCATATCACACACCACAGGAGAAGGCCTCTTTCAGTGATTTAGGCCTTTGGACCCAGACAGAGGAGAGAGGTCAGAGATTAGCTTCATATCCCCCAGCACAGCAGAAGACCGCTTTATTTGACTTAGGCCTCAGCACCCAGACAGAAGACAGAGGTAGCATGGCAGAGGTTATGGCTTCATGTCACCCGTTAGTTTAACCGGCCACTTTCATCTGGTTAGGCCCCGGCGCCCAGACAGAGAAGAGTTTCATTCAACTGTGGGTTTCATAAAATTTGTATCAAATAAAGAAGTGGCCCGTAGCACAACAAGACATGTTTTAGGCAGTTAATAAGGACTACTCTGCACAAGGGAGGGACAGGTCCTGTGGGATCCATGCCTGGTTCATCTTTATGAAGGTCAGCTTGTCCACGTTGGCTGTGGACAGGCGGCTGCGCTTGTCAGTAATGACGCCCCCTGCCGTGCTGAATACGCGTTCAGATAAAACGCTGGCCGCCGGGCAGGAAAGCACCTCCAAGGCATAACATGCTAACTCTGGCCACGTGGACAATTTCGAAACCCAGTAGTTGAATGGGGCCGAACCATCCGTCAGGATGTGGAGGGGTGTGCAGACATACTGTTCAACCATGTTAGTGAAATGCTGCCTCCTGCTAACACGTTCCGTATCAGGTGTCGGTGCAGATAGCTGTGGCGTGGAGACAAAACTTTTCCACATTTCTGCCATGCTAACCCTGCCCTCAGATGAGCTGGCGTGACACAGCTGCGTTGGCGACCTCTTGCCACTCCTCTGCCTTCACCTTCCACCTGTTCCCCTGTGACATGTGGGAATGCTCTCAAGAGCGCCTCTATCAGCGTGCGCTTGTACTCGCGCATCTTACGGTCGCGCTCCAGTTCAGGAATTAAAGTGGGCACATTGTCTTTATACCGGGGATCCAGCAGGAAGGCCACCCAGTAGTCTGCACACGTTAAAACGTGGGCAACTCTGCTGTCGTTGCGCAGGCATTGGAGCATATATTCGCTCATGTGGGCCAGGCTACCCATGGGTAAGGACAAGCTGTCCTCTGTGGGAGGCGTATCGTCATCGTCCACCGTATCCCCCCAGCCACGCACCAGTGATGGGCCTGGGCTGCCACCCCGCTGTGAACTTGCGTCATCCTCGTCCCCCTCCACCTCCTCCTTCTCATCCTCCTCGTCCTCCAGTACAGTGCCTTGGCTGGCGACTTGTGAACCTGTCCTCTGCTGCTTAAACAAACCTCCCTCTGAGCCACTTCGAACAGACTGGCCCGAAAGTGTTAGAAACGAGCCCTCATCCTCCTCCACCTGGGCCACCTCCTCTAACATCATTGCCCTAAGTGTTTTCTCAAGGAGACATAGAAGTGGTATTGTAACGCTGATAACAGTGTCATCGCCACTGGCCATGTTGGTGGAGTACTCGAAACAGCGCAGCAGGGCACCCAGGTCTCGCATGGAGGCCCAATCATTGGTGGTGAAGTGGTGCTGTTCGGCAGTACGACTGACGCGAGCGTGCTGCAGCTGAAACTCCACTATGGCCTGCTGCTGCTCGCACAGTCTCTCCAGCATGTGCAAGGTGGAGTTCCACCGGGTGGGCACGTCGCATATGAGGCGGTGAGCGGGAAGGCCGAAGTTCCGCTGTAGCGCAGACAGGCGAGCAGCGGCAGGATGTGAACGGCGGAAGCGCGCACAGACGGCCCGCACTTTATGCAGCAGCTCTGACATGTTGGGGTAGTGGTGAATGAACCTCTGCACCACCAAGTTCAGCACATGCGCCAGGCAAGGGATGTGCGTCAAACCGGCTAGTCCCAGAGCTGCCACGAGATTTCGCCCATTATCGCATACCACCAGGCCTGGCTTGAGGCCCACCGGCAGAAACCACTCGTCGGTCTGTTGTTCAATACCCCGCCACAACTCCTGTGCGGTGTGGGGCCTGTCCCCCAAACATATGAGTTTCAGAATGGCCTGCTGACGTTTACCCCGGGCTGTGCTGAAGTTGGTGGTGAAGGTGTGTGGCTGACCGGATGAGCTGGTGGAAGCAGTGGAGGAGGAAGCCGAGTAGGAGGAGGAGGCTACAGGAGGCAGAGAATGATGCCCTGCGATCCTAGGGGGCGGAAGGACGTGCGCCAAGGAACTGTCCGCCGAGGGCCCAGCCGCCACTACATTCATCCAGTGTGCAGTTAGTGAGATATAGCGTCCCTGGCCGTGCTTACTGGTCCACGTATCTGTGGTTAGGTGGACCTTGCCACAAATGGCGTTGCGCAGTGCACACTTGATTTTATCGGACACTTGCATGTGCAGGGAAGGCACGGCTGTCTTGGAGAAGTAGTGGCGGCTGGGAACCACATACTGCGGGACAGCCATGGCCATCAGCTTTTTGAAGCTGTCTGTGTCCACCAGCCGGAATGACAGCATTTCAAAGGCCAGCAGTTTAGAAATGCTGGCGTTCAGGCCAAGGGCTCGAGGGTGACTCGGGGGGAATTTGCGCTTCCTCTCTAAGGTTTGAGATATTGAGAGCTGAACGCTGCTGTGTGATATAGTGGAGACGCTAGTTGACGGTGGTGGTGGTGTCGGTGGCACATCCTCTGTTTGCTGCTCGGCAGGTGGCAACATTCCTCTCGAGGCGGAAGCCGAGGCAGCAGCGGTAGAGGGAGCAGGGGGAGCCTCAGCGAGTGCCTGGTTTTTAAGGTGTGTACCCCACTGCAGTTCATGCTTTGCATGTAGATGCCTGGTCATGCAGGTTGTGCTGAGGTTCAGAACGTTAATGCCTCGCCTCAGGCTCTGATGGCAGAGCGTGCAAGTCACTCGGGTCTTGTCGGTAGGACATTGTTTAAAGAAGTGCCATGCCAGGGAACTCTTTGAAGCTGCCTTTGTGGGGCTAGGTCCCTGTTGGCGATGTCCAGTAGCAGGCGAACTCTGGGGGCGGCGGCTCGTCTGCTTTGGCCCCCTGCTCCCTCTTTGGCTTCGCTGTTGTCTCGGTCTCACCACTACCTCTTCCTCTGAACTGTGAAAGTCATCGCCACGACCTTCAGTCCATGTGGGGTCTAAGACCTCATCGTCCTCTGCATCGTCTTCCACCCAGTCTCCCTCCCTGACCTCCTCCTGTTCAGTCTGCACACTGTAAAAAGACGCGGCAGTGGGCACCTGTGTTTCGTCATCATCAGAGAGTCGGTGACTCTGCTGTGGTGGTATTCCCATGTCCTCTTCATCTGGAGACATAAGTGGTTGTGCGTCAGTGCATGGTATGTCTTCCTCCACTGGGGAAGGGCTAGGTGGACGCCCCTGGGAAACCCTGGAAGCAGAGTCTTCAAACAGAAGAAGAGACTGCTGCATAACTTGTGGCTCAGACCGTTTCCCTGATATGCTTGGGGGTGATGTGACAGACTGATGGGCTTGGTTTTCAGGTGCCACCTGTGCGCTTTCCGCAGAAGACTGGGTGGAAGACCATGTGGTGAACGTGCTGGAAGCACTGTCGGCCACCCAATCGATTAATGCCTGTACCTGCTCAGGCCTTACCATCCTAAGAGCGGCATTGTGCCCCACGAGATATTGCGGTACATTCTGCCGGCTAGTTGAGGGAGTTCGTTCCCTACTGTGTGCGCCTGGGGCCGAACGGCCACGTCCTCTACCAGCAACAGAGGCTCCACGGACACCACCACGACCGCGTCCTCGTCCCTTAATAGTATTTTTCTTCATTGTTGCGATTCAACTCGCACCACAATGAAATATATTATTTTTTATAAGCAAAATCCCCTCACTGGAATACTTTCAGTCTTTTGACTGTATGGATTACAGATGGAATGACTGTTATATGTGAGTACCGCTTTCTTTGACAGATTCTAGTATGGGTACATATATGTTTTCCCAACCCCAGCACATTAGTTTGCTAATTCCAGATGTATGAAACGCAGGCCTAACTGTATCTAGTATATTGAACGCCAGATAAACTAACTTGGCCTTTTTTAAATAAAAAAAATTCCCTCACTGGAATACTTTCAGTCTTTTGACTGTATGGATTACAGATGGAATGACTGTTATATGTGAGTACCGCTTTCTTTGACAGATTCTAGTATGGGTACATATATGTTTTCCCAACCCCAGCAAATTAGTTTGCTAATTCCAGATGTATGAAACGCAGGCCTAACTGTATCTAGTATATTGAACGCCAGATAAACTAACTTGGCCTTTTTTAAATAAAAAAAATTCCCTCACTGGAATACTTTCAGTCTTTTGACTGTATGGATTACAGATGGAATGACTGTTATATGTGAGTACCGGTTTCTTTGACAGATTCTAGTATGGGTACATATATGTTTTCCCAACCCCAGCACATTAGTTTGCTAATTCCAGATGTATGAAACGCAGGCCTAACTGTATCTAGTATATTGAACGCCAGATAAACTAACTTGGCCTTTTTTAAATAAAAAAAATTCCCTCACTGGAATACTTTCAGTCTTTTGACTGTATGGATTACAGATGGAATGACTGTTATATGTGAGTACCGCTTTCTTTGACAGATTCTAGTATGGGTACATATATGTTTTCCCAACCCCAGCAAATTAGTTTGCTAATTCCAGATGTATGAAACGCAGGCCTAACTGTATCTAGTATATTGAACGCCAGATAAACTAACTTGGCCTTTTTTAAATAAAAAAAATTCCCTCACTGGAATACTTTCAGTCTTTTGACTGTATGGATTACAGATGGAATGACTGTTATATGTGAGTACCGCTTTCTTTGACAGATTCTAGTATGGGTACATATATGTTTTCCCAACCCCAGCAAATTAGTTTGCTAATTCCAGATGTATGAAACGCAGGCCTAACTGTATCTAGTATATTGAACGCCAGATAAACTAACTTGGCCTTTTTTAAATAAAAAAAATTCCCTCACTGGAATACTTTCAGTCTTTTGACTGTATGGATTACAGATGGAATGACTGTTATATGTGAGTACCGCTTTCTTTGACAGATTCTAGTATGGGTACATATATGTTTTCCCAACCCCAGCAAATTAGTTTGCTAATTCCAGATGTATGAAACGCAGGCCTAACTGTATCTAGTATATTGAACGCCAGATAAACTAACTTGGCCTTTTTTAAATAAAAAAAATTCCCTCACTGGAATACTTTCAGTCTTTTGACTGTATGGATTACAGATGGAATGACTGTTATATGTGAGTACCGCTTTCTTTGACAGATTCTAGTATGGGTACATATATGTTTTCCCAACCCCAGCACATTAGTTTGCTAATTCCAGATGTATGAAACGCAGGCCTAACTGTATCTAGTATATTGAACGCCAGATAAACTAACTTGGCCTTTTTTAAATAAAAAAAATTCCCTCACTGGAATACTTTCAGTCTTTTGACTGTATGGATTACAGATGGAATGACTGTTATATGTGAGTACCGCTTTCTTTGACAGATTCTAGTATGGGTACATATATGTTTTCCCAACCCCAGCAAATTAGTTTGCTAATTCCAGATGTATGAAACGCAGGCCTAACTGTATCTAGTATATTGAACGCCAGATAAACTAACTTGGCCTTTTTTAAATAAAAAAAATTCCCTCACTGGAATACTTTCAGTCTTTTGACTGTATGGATTACAGATGGAATGACTGTTATATGTGAGTACCGCTTTCTTTGACAGATTCTAGTATGGGTACATATATGTTTTCCCAACCCCAGCAAATTAGTTTGCTAATTCCAGATGTATGAAACGCAGGCCTAACTGTATCTAGTATATTGAACGCCAGATAAACTAACTTGGCCTTTTTTAAATAAAAAAAATTCCCTCACTGGAATACTTTCAGTCTTTTGACTGTATGGATTACAGATGGAATGACTGTTATATGTGAGTACCGCTTTCTTTGACAGATTCTAGTATGGGTACATATATGTTTTCCCAACCCCAGCACATTAGTTTGCTAATTCCAGATGTATGAAACGCAGGCCTAACTGTATCTAGTATATTGAACGCCAGATAAACTAACTTGGCCTTTTTTAAATAAAAAAAATTCCCTCACTGGAATACTTTCAGTCTTTTGACTGTATGGATTACAGATGGAATGACTGTTATATGTGAGTACCGCTTTCTTTGACAGATTCTAGTATGGGTACATATATGTTTTCCCAACCCCAGCACATTAGTTTGCTAATTCCAGATGTATGAAACGCAGGCCTAACTGTATCTAGTATATTGAACGCCAGATAAACTAACTTGGCCTTTTTTAAATAAAAAAAATTCCCTCACTGGAATACTTTCAGTCTTTTGACTGTATGGATTACAGATGGAATGACTGTTATATGTGAGTACCGCTTTCTTTGACAGATTCTAGTATGGGTACATATATGTTTTCCCAACCCCAGCACATTAGTTTGCTAATTCCAGATGTATGAAACGCAGGCCTAACTGTATCTAGTATATTGAACGCCAGATAAACTAACTTGGCCTTTTTTAAATAAAAAAAATTCCCTCACTGGAATACTTTCAGTCTTTTGACTGTATGGATTACAGATGGAATGACTGCTATATGTGAGTACCGCTTTCTTTGACAGATTCTAGTATGGGTACATATATGTTTTCCCAACCCCAGCACATTAGTTTGCTAATTCCAGATGTATGAAACGCAGGCCTAACTGTATCTAGTATATTGAACGCCAGATAAACTTACTTGGCCTTTTTTAAATAAAAAAAATTCCCTCACTGGAATACTTTCAGTCTTTTGACTGTATGGATTACAGATGGAATGACTGTTATATGTGAGTACCGCTTTCTTTGACAGATTCTAGTATGGGTACATATATGTTTTCCCAACCCCAGCACATTAGTTTGCTAATTCCAGATGTATGAAACGCAGGCCTAACTGTATCTAGTATATTGAACGCCAGATAAACTAACTTGGCCTTTTTTAAATAAAAAAAATTCCCTCACTGGAATACTTTCAGTCTTTTGACTGTATGGATTACAGATGGAATGACTGTTATATGTGAGTACCGCTTTCTTTGACAGATTCTAGTATGGGTACATATATGTTTTCCCAACCCCAGCACATTAGTTTGCTAATTCCAGATGTATGAAACGCAGGCCTAACTGTATCTAGTATATTGAACGCCAGATAAACTAACTTGGCCTTTTTTAAATAAAAAAAATTCCCTCACTGGAATACTTTCAGTCTTTTGACTGTATGGATTACAGATGGAATGACTGTTATATGTGAGTACCGCTTTCTTTGACAGATTCTAGTATGGGTACATATATGTTTTCCCAACCCCAGCACATTAGTTTGCTAATTCCAGATGTATGAAACGCAGGCCTAACTGTATCTAGTATATTGAACGCCAGATAAACTAACTTGGCCTTTTTTAAATAAAAAAAATTCCCTCACTGGAATACTTTCAGTCTTTTGACTGTATGGATTACAGATGGAATGACTGCTATATGTGAGTACCGCTTTCTTTGACAGATTCTAGTATGGGTACATATATGTTTTCCCAACCCCAGCAAATTAGTTTGCTAATTCCAGATGTATGAAACGCAGGCCTAACTGTATCTAGTATATTGAACGCCAGATAAACTTACTTGGCCTTTTTTAAATAAAAAAAATTCCCTCACTGGAATACTTTCAGTCTTTTGACTGTATGGATTACAGATGGAATGACTGTTATATGTGAGTACCGCTTTCTTTGACAGATTCTAGTATGGGTACATATATGTTTTCCCAACCCCAGCACATTAGTTTGCTAATTCCAGATGTATGAAACGCAGGCCTAACTGTATCTAGTATATTGAACGCCAGATAAACTAACTTGGCCTTTTTTAAATAAAAAAAATTCCCTCACTGGAATACTTTCAGTCTTTTGACTGTATGGATTACAGATGGAATGACTGTTATATGTGAGTACCGCTTTCTTTGACAGATTCTAGTATGGGTACATATATGTTTTCCCAACCCCAGCACATTAGTTTGCTAATTCCAGATGTATGAAACGCAGGCCTAACTGTATCTAGTATATTGAACGCCAGATAAACTAACTTGGCCTTTTTTAAATAAAAAAAATTCCCTCACTGGAATACTTTCAGTCTTTTGACTGTATGGATTACAGATGGAATGACTGTTATATGTGAGTACCGCTTTCTTTGACAGATTCTAGTATGGGTACATATATGTTTTCCCAACCCCAGCACATTAGTTTGCTAATTCCAGATGTATGAAACGCAGGCCTAACTGTATCTAGTATATTGAACGCCAGATAAACTAACTTGGCCTTTTTTAAATAAAAAAAATTCCCTCACTGGAATACTTTCAGTCTTTTGACTGTATGGATTACAGATGGAATGACTGTTATATGTGAGTACCGCTTTCTTTGACAGATTCTAGTATGGGTACATATATGTTTTCCCAACCCCAGCACATTAGTTTGCTAATTCCAGATGTATGAAACGCAGGCCTAACTGTATCTAGTATATTGAACGCCAGATAAACTAACTTGGCCTTTTTTAAATAAAAAAAATTCCCTCACTGGAATACTTTCAGTCTTTTGACTGTATGGATTACAGATGGAATGACTGTTATATGTGAGTACCGCTTTCTTTGACAGATTCTAGTATGGGTACATATATGTTTTCCCAACCCCAGCAAATTAGTTTGCTAATTCCAGATGTATGAAACGCAGGCCTAACTGTATCTAGTATATTGAACGCCAGATAAACTAACTTGGCCTTTTTTAAATAAAAAAAATTCCCTCACTGGAATACTTTCAGTCTTTTGACTGTATGGATTACAGATGGAATGACTGTTATATGTGAGTACCGCTTTCTTTGACAGATTCTAGTATGGGTACATATATGTTTTCCCAACCCCAGCACATTAGTTTGCTAATTCCAGATGTATGAAACGCAGGCCTAACTGTATCTAGTATATTGAACGCCAGATAAACTAACTTGGCCTTTTTTAAATAAAAAAAATTCCCTCACTGGAATACTTTCAGTCTTTTGACTGTATGGATTACAGATGGAATGACTGTTATATGTGAGTACCGCTTTCTTTGACAGATTCTAGTATGGGTACATATATGTTTTCCCAACCCCAGCACATTAGTTTGCTAATTCCAGATGTATGAAACGCAGGCCTAACTGTATCTAGTATATTGAACGCCAGATAAACTAACTTGGCCTTTTTTAAATAAAAAAAATTCCCTCACTGGAATACTTTCAGTCTTTTGACTGTATGGATTACAGATGGAATGACTGTTATATGTGAGTACCGCTTTCTTTGACAGATTCTAGTATGGGTACATATATGTTTTCCCAACCCCAGCAAATTAGTTTGCTAATTCCAGATGTATGAAACGCAGGCCTAACTGTATCTAGTATATTGAACGCCAGATAAACTAACTTGGCCTTTTTTAAATAAAAAAAATTCCCTCACTGGAATACTTTCAGTCTTTTGACTGTATGGATTACAGATGGAATGACTGTTATATGTGAGTACCGCTTTCTTTGACAGATTCTAGTATGGGTACATATATGTTTTCCCAACCCCAGCACATTAGTTTGCTAATTCCAGATGTATGAAACGCAGGCCTAACTGTATCTAGTATATTGAACGCCAGATAAACTAACTTGGCCTTTTTTAAATAAAAAAAATTCCCTCACTGGAATACTTTCAGTCTTTTGACTGTATGGATTACAGATGGAATGACTGTTATATGTGAGTACCGCTTTCTTTGACAGATTCTAGTATGGGTACATATATGTTTTCCCAACCCCAGCAAATTAGTTTGCTAATTTTAGATGTATGAAACGCAGGCCTAACTGTATCTAGTATATTGAACGCCAGATAAACTAACTTGGCCTTTTTTAAATAAAAAAAATTCCCTCACTGGAATACTTTCAGTCTTTTGACTGTATGGATTACAGATGGAATGACTGTTATATGTGAGTACCGCTTTCTTTGACAGATTCTAGTATGGGTACATATATGTTTTCCCAACCCCAGCACATTAGTTTGCTAATTCCAGATGTATGAAACGCAGGCCTAACTGTATCTAGTATATTGAACGCCAGATAAACTAACTTGGCCTTTTTTAAATAAAAAAAATTCCCTCACTGGAATACTTTCAGTCTTTTGACTGTATGGATTACAGATGGAATGACTGTTATATGTGAGTACCGCTTTCTTTGACAAATTCTAGTATGGGTACATATATGTTTTCCCAACCCCAGCACATTAGTTTGCTAATTCCAGATGTATGAAACGCAGGCCTAAGGCTCCATTCACACGTCCGCAAAATGGGTCCGCATCCTTTCCGCAATTTTGCGGAAAGTGTGCGGACCCATTCATTCTCTATGGGGACGGAATGGATGCGGACAGCACACAGTGTGCTGTCTGCAGCCGCAATTGCGGAGCGCGCCCCCGATTTTGGGTACGCAGCTCCGCAAAAAGATAGAGCATGTCCTATTCTTGTCCGCAGCTTGCGGACAAGAATAGGCATTTCAATGGGGGTGACGGGCTGGTGTGTTGCGGACCCGCAATTTGCGGGTCCGCAACACATCACGGACGTGTGAATAGAGCCTAACTGTATCTAGTATATTGAACGCCAGATAAACTAACTTGGCCTTTTTTAAATAAAATAAAAATTCCCTCACTGGAATACTTTCAGTCTTTTGACTGTATGGATTACAGATGGAATGACTGTTATATGTGAGTACCGCTTTCTTTGACAGATTCTAGTATGGGTACATATATGTTTTCCCAACCCCAGCACATTAGTTTGCTAATTCCAGATGTATGAAACGCAGGCCTAACTGTATCTAGTATATTGAACGCCAGATAAACTAACTTGGCCTTTTTTAAATAAAAAAAATTCCCTCACTGGAATACTTTCAGTCTTTTGACTGTATGGATTACAGATGGAATGACTGTTATATGTGAGTACCGCTTTCTTTGACAGATTCTAGTATGGGTACATATATGTTTTCCCAACCCCAGCACATTAGTTTGCTAATTCCAGATGTATGAAACGCAGGCCTAACTGTATCTAGTATATTGAACGCCAGATAAACTAACTTGGCCTTTTTTAAATAAAAAAAAAATTCCCTCACTGGAATACTTTATGGCTTTTCACTGTATGGATTACAGGTGGACTGGTATTAGTAGGGGTGACACAAGCACACCCAAGTCCCTGATGTAGGATTTCTATGGCACAGACCACTATTACAAGTGATTAATGGACGTTGGGAGAGATTGTGCTGCAGCACTAGTCCCAAGATAGCCGCCGCCTATCAGCCCAGTAACATGTGCCACAAAATGGTCTGCACAACCTTTAAAAAAAATAGCCTTGGACTGTGCTGCTAAATCGCTATTGGTCTGAATCCCAGGTGTAGATGTCTGACTTGTTTGGAGCTTTGGAATGCACACTGTGGCAGCTTCTGCTGCAGCACTACAAGTCGCAAAATGGCGGCCGGCGGTCAGCCCGGGTACATGTGGATGGAAAAATCACTCTGGCCACTCTAAAAATAGCCAATCCCTATCAAAAAAGCAGCTCAGCTGCAGTTGTTCAGATGAATCACAGGTGGAGGAGAGAAATTTGCTTCCAGTTATTCAATTATCCCTGCCTATTCTCGCCCTAGCATCAGCTGCGTCTAACCCTGTTCTATTCACATCGGGAGTGAGCACGTCCCGACGTGCGCACAAGCTTATAAGAGGCTGAGTCACATGCTGCACTTGGCCAATCACAGCCTTGCCAATAGTAGGCATGGCTGCGATGGCATCTTAGGGCAAGTAGTATGATGCATGTTGATTGGCTGCTTTGCAGCCTTTCAAAATGCGCCAAAATACATGCCGAACGACGAACCCGAACCCGAACTTTTACGAAAAAGTTCGGGTTCGGGTCCGTGTCACGAACACCCCAAAATTCGGTACGGACCCGAACTATGCTCGAACTGTTCGCTCAACACTACTTATAACCTGATTCGTATTAAGGAGGGCGATGAATGGAAGATTGCTTTTAACACTCCAGAGGGACACTTTGAGTATCTTGTTATGCCATTTGGTCTCTGCAATGCCCCAACTGTGTTTCATAACTTTATGAACGTCATTTTCAGAGAGCTTATCGGCAAGGTTTTGATTGTTTATCTTGATGATATTCTTGTCTTTTCATCGGATTGGAAGACCCATGTTTCGCTCGTCAGATTGGTTTTTAAAATCCTCAGAGAGAATCATCTATCTGTTAAATTGGAAAAATGTGTATTTGGAGTTCAAGAGATTCCCTATCTCGGGTATATTCTTACTCGTCATTCATTTAAAATGGATCCCAGTAAGGTTCAGGCTATCCAAGACTGGGTAAGACCATCCTCCTTAAAGGCACTTCAATGCTTTTTAGGATTCTCCAACTTTTATCGTAAATTCATTTAAAAAAAATTCGGTCATTGCCAAACCCCTTACTGATTTGACTAAGAAAGGGTCTGACCTTGTCAACTGGTGGTTGGAAGCCTGCCAGGCCTTTGAGACTCTAAAAATTTGTTTTCAAAAGGCCCCAGTCTTGGTTCAGCCTAATCCAGAGGAACCTTTTGTGGTGTAGGTGGATGCCTCAGAGGATGGCGGGGGGGTCATCCTCTCCCAGGGGTCTTCCAACTTCACAAATTTAAGACCGTGTGCCTTCTTTTCTTGCAAGTTATCTCCCTCGGAGAGAAATTACGATATTGGAAACCGAGTTACTGGCCATTAAGTGGGCATTCGAGGAATGGAGACATTTTTTAGAAGGGGCTAAACACTGTGTTACTGTTCTCACAGATCATAAGAATTTAGTGTTTCTTGAGGCGGCCAAACGCCTTAAACCAAGACAAGCTAGGTGGGCCCTGTTTTTTACTCGTTTTAACTTCTCTGACCAGGAAGTAAAAATATTAAAGCAGATGCCTTGTCCCAAAGTTTTAAAGCCGTCCAACCTCCTGACACCCCTCCTGAACCCATCTTGCCGGCAAGCATCTTTGTGGCAGCGATTTCTTCGGATCTTTCCTCGGAGATTCAACGGGCTCAGCAACTTGCTCCTCCACAAACACCTTCAGATAAGTTGTTCGTTCCCGAGCATTTTCGTTTTCGACTATTTGGTCAGTGTCATGACTCCGTTCTGTGTGGTCATCCAGGCATCACTGTCACTAAATAATTACTGTTGAGGTCTTTCTGGTGACCCACTTTATCTAAGGATGTGCGATCTTATGTTTTGGCTTGTGAGGTATGTGCCAGATCTAAAACTCTGAGGTCACTTTCCGCTGGTGAACTACAACCACTACCCATTCCCTGCAGGCTATGGTCACACATTTCATTGTATTTCATCTCTGACCTGCCCCCCTCTGAGGAGAGGTCAGTGGTTTGGGTGGTGGTTGACCGTTTTAGCAAATGGTGCACTTTGTTCCCTTAAGTAAGCTCCCTGATGCAAAAACCTTAGCATCCTTGTTTATTGAACACGTGGTACGCCTGCATGGTGTTCCTGAAAATATCGTCTCTGATAGGGGCGTTCAATTTGTCTCTGGATTTTGGAGAGCCTTTTGCCAAAGATGCGACATCACTTTGTTCTTTTCATCCGCCTTCCATCCAGAGACTAATGGGCAGACGGAACGGTTAAACCAGGCAGTGGAGATTTTTCTAAGGTGTTATGTATCGCACAATCAGCTCTTGTGGGTGAGATACCTCCCGTTGGCAGAGTTTGCCATCAACAATCGGGTTAATTCATCCACGGGATATCTCCTTTTTTTTGTAATGGTGGTTTTCATCCTCGTTTTTGCTCTAATTCTTCTGTGTTCTCACTCAACCCGCAGGCAGATTCTTTTACCTCCAGACTGTGCACAGTCTGGGCACAGGTTCAAGCGAACATGGAAAAGGCCCAGGAGATTCAGCGTAGACAGGCCAATAAGAAACGCTCTAAGGGAGTAAATTTTGTAATCTGCGATAAAGTGTGGTTGTCGACTAAAAATCTGTCTTTGAAACATTGTTCTAGGAAATTCTCTCCGCGTTTCATAGGACCATATAATATTATTGAGATTATTAATCCGGAGTCTTTTAGAGTGAAACTACCCGACTCCCTTCGTATACATAATGTGTTCCATAAATCGTTACTCAAGAAATATGTGTCACCAGTGGTTCCTTCCAAAAAACCTCCCCCACCTGTGGAGGTTGAAGGTCAGGAGGAATTCATCATCTCTAGAATTATTGATGTTAGAAAGGTTAGGAACTCCTTTCAATACCTGGTCAACTGGAGAGGTCCTGGGTTCCTGTGTCTAGGGTGCATGCCTCCAAGTTAATTGCTAAATTTCACCGGGAACACCCTGAGCCCTCTCCGTGATTGTTGGGTCCAGAGGCCCCTCGTGGAAGGGGAGGTACGGTAACGGGGCGCCGAAGGTGCACTCGGTCTCCCATCAGCCGCAGACCTGCTGCTTAGCTTCGGGAGCGAGGATCTGTGTTTGGCCTCATTCCCAGTGAGGCTTTGCTAGCTGGGAGGCTCCTTGCTCCTAGGTCTGCCTTGAGCGCCGAGCTGAACACTCGGTGCTCGACTTGCCTGTCTGTCGGTCATGTGATGCTGGCCACGTCACATGACCCACTCCCCACTATAAATACAGGCGGCCTGCTGGCTACGGGTTGCCTGCGATTTTAGTCTCTTAGGCTGTGTGTATTGTTAGCTACTCTATTGATTGACCTCTGGAATTTGACCTTGACCGTTTCCTGACCTCCCTTTGCCTGCTCCCTTGGTTTTGACGCTACATCTCGGATTCTGACCTCGGCTTGTTCTCGGATTTGCCACCTGCCTCTTCCCTTTGTATTGACGTGACCTCCCGGACTGATCTCAGCTAGCTGACCCGCCTTTGCCTTTTCCTTCACAGGGTACCTCTCTCTTGTCCACTTCCTTGTCCATTTGTCTGCCTGCATCTCGCGTACCGTTCTCTGCCTAGCTGTCCGGTTCCCTCTCTGTTCCTTCCTCCCCTACCTGGCACTTACGGAGGTTAGGGACCGTCGCCCAGTTGCGCCCCGTCACCTAGGGCGGGTGGTGCAAGTAGGCAGGGACAGGGTTGAGGGTTGCAGTCTAGGGGGTGCACTTCCTTCTACCTTCCCTTCCCGTGACACCCTACGCAAGGCACAGTGTTCTACACCACCATACAGGCTCTCTGCAGCCAGGAAATAGCTGTTTTTTAATGCGATTCGCTGCAAATAAATTCAGATCGAATAGAATATTTTCGGAAGATTCGGCGAACTGGCCGAATCAAATTTTTGAGATATTCACTAATTATGACTGTCTACATGGATTTACAACATAGTGAAAATTAAAATACCTATCACTTTTTAAAATTTAAACTAGATTAAAAGACAGTGTACTTGCAGTATTATAAAAAAATAAATATCCCAGATAACATATGAAGAGTCCTTCAAGTTAGTCAGCAAGCAATCTCTTGGGATTTAGGTTTCCTGCTTTCTTTTTCCCTTTACTGCTTTTTTTATTATACTTGAAGCATTTGTCTTGGTGGTGTGAGAATGGTTAAGGCAGCTAAATAGTGAACTGGTTACAGTATGGTATTTGAAGCGTGAGCAGGTCCAGTGCTTCCAATAAGGGATCTAATTCTTCATGAGTGTAAATTAAATATATCTTCCTCTCAACTATTGTAGCCAGTTCAAAAGTAGGGTTGAGCGAACCTGAACTGTAAAGTTCGGGTTCGTACCGAACTCTAGGGCTTTTGGACGCCGGACCTGAACCCGAATATTTCAGTAAAAGTTCGGGTTCGAGTTCGGTGTTCGGCGATTTAATGGCGCATTTTGAAAGGCTGCAGGGCAGCCAATCAACAAGCGTTTAACTCATGTGCCCTTAGAAGCCATCACAGCCATGCCTACTAATGGCATGGCTGTGATTGGCCAGTGCATAATGTGACCCAGCCTCTATATACTGTAAGCTAGAGTCACGTAGCGCCACACATCACTCTGCTCTTACAAGTGTAGGGACAAGATGCTGTTGCTGTGAGGGAGAGAATAGGAAAGAATATATCTGAAATCAGAACGTGTTGCTAACTCTGCAGTCTACAGTTATTATTATTTTTTTTTTGTGTGGGTGCAGTGCAACAATTTTGTACCCTTCCCTGAGCCCAGTGACTCAGAAAAATAAGTTTTATCCGTCTGTTAGTAAAGGTGGGCGTTGGCGACAATTTTGTGTAAGTTCAGTGCACCTGCACTGCATATGTGCCAGGGACAATAATTTTAACCAGAAAAATAAAGGAATATTCTCCAGCATCCGTCAGTATTGGTTGTCTTTATTGTAGATCGGCATAACAGTACATGCTTCAATCTTCACCACCCTCCACCACAGGTTAACATGTTTCAAACTTGGAAGTTCTTAATCATAACCTAGTGTTATAAATTGCCGATCTACAATAAAGACGACCAATACTGACGGATGCTGGAGAATATTCCTTTATTTTTCTGATTGTACAAGGGACGGGTCCGGTCCTCTCCATGCACCGAACGCTTATGGTGAGCTGGATAAACCTTCTTTTTTGATTACTGACAATAATTTAACCCTGTTCTTTTAGTTCAGTGGGCAACATATACCTATTTTGTAAGTGCACCTGCACTGCATATGTGCCAGGGGAAAGGAAAATAATATAGGGAATCCGTCTGTGAGTTCAGGGACCCAGGGGGTAACATATTCACATTTTCTTTCTGTAAAGTACAATCCAATTAAATCCATCTGTTAGATTCTATGGGGACAGATTATAATTTTTTTTGCTAAAAAGTACATTTGCGCCCTGCACTGCATTTGTGATAGTGAAAGAAAATCTGTTAAATCCATCTGTTTAATTGTGGGTGAAAAAAATCATATTTTTTTGCCAGAAAGTATCTTTGCGGCCTGCACTGTAAATCTGACAGTGAAATAGAATCAGTGAAACAACTGGGACATTGTGGGTAAAAAAAATCTGATAGTGAAATAAAATCAGTAAATCCATCTGTTTAATTGTGGGTGATAAAATCATTTTTTTTTCCCCATGAAGTACCTTTGAGGCCTTTGATGCATTTCTGACAGTCCAATACAAGCGTTAAATACTGCTATTAAATTTTTTTTTTTAAAAACACCCATTTTGTGCAAGATACTACATTTGTGGCCTTTGCTGCATTTCTGACAGTTCAATATAACCAGTTAATACTTCTGTTATATTTTGGTTTTAAAAAAACACCCATTTTGTGGAAAATACTACATTTGCGGCCTTTGCTGCATTTCTGACAGTCCAATACAACCAGTCAATACTGCTGTTATAATCTGGTTTTAAAAAAACACTAATTTTCTGCATAATACTACATTTGCGGCCTTTGCTGCATTTCTGACAGTCCAATACAAGCGTTAAATACTGCTGTTATATTCTGGTTTTAAAAAAACACCCATTTTCTGCATGATACTACAGTTTCTGCCTTTGCTGCCTGTCTGATAGTCCAAATTCCAGCAAAATCAATAAACATTGATATAATGGGGTACAATTATGTCAACAAGTTCAGCATAGAGAAATAACCCCTAAAATAATAATTTTATTGGTATACCTTAAAAGGATCCCACTAGGGTCCACTATACATAGCATCAAATATATATAAGGAAATGAACGTAACCGATATTCACATCCAGCATGCAATAATAATAACCTGGGGTCTGGGAATGATTGTCCCTATATCTACCCCTATCCTAAAACCTCAGCCCAGGGAGGACTCCTGATGGTGGAGGCCCCCTGTCCACGTACCTAGACTACTACCCCTTACAAATCCTTATTGGGGTGCAGAAAGGGGGTAGTACTAGATTACCCCAGGTTGAGGTGAGGATAATTGATTATCAATATATATAAATCAGCTGGAATTGAGGTACTGAGAAAGGGTTTGTCATTTGTACCAACCACGAACTTCTGCCTCTTTGGGTGGACCAAGGACTTGCACCTTTTTGGTAGGCGCTTGAAGTGGCAGAAGTTCTTTAAACAATCTAATAAACAGACGTGTGACAGCCTGGGACTTGACGTCTCCGATTATGCTGACTTTCAGACATTAATGGATCTTGATGAGGAAGGTAGAAGAAACCCAGGACAGGGTCCCTATATGGATCTCAAACAAAAGAGCACAAGGATGCCGCCCCCCTTTAACTATGAATGCATAGACATTTTTCTCCAGATGGTAATATCGGATTTGGAGAAACTTGAACATATGCGGCCCAATAAATATAATCTATCACGGGTAGAAATGTCAGCATTACAGTCACTGGAACGGGATAAATCAATAATCATAAAGCCATCCGATAAGGGAGGAAACTTGGTGATCCTGGACCAGTCACTGTATGTACAGATGTGCATGGATCTCTTAGCAGACAGGGGGGGTTATGGTACCCTATCCACCAATCTCATCATCCATTTTAAAGCCGAATTGAAGAACATACTAGACGAGGGCATCCGCAGGAAGGTGATATCACCTGCGGAATATGACTTTCTTTTGCCGATGTTTCCTTGTACCGCCACTTTTTATGGACTTCCCAAAGTCCATAAGGGGACTAGTCCTTTGAAGGGTAAACCGATCATTTCAGGGGTGGATTCCCTTATTCAAAACAGTGGTATCTATATCGATCGAGTTTTGAGTCAGTTCGTCGTGTCCCTACCTGCATATACTAGGGACACGATGGACTTTCTCAATAAGATCGACACTATCAACCTGGACCCTGGGTGTCTCCTTGCCAGCATTGAAGTGGCGTCCCTTTATAGTTCTATACCCCATGATAAGGGGCTCCATGCGGTGGAGTACTTTTTAAAGACCAGGGGGATACACTGCAGGGAACACAGTACTTTTGTCCTCAGGCTCCTCGAATTCGTGTTGATCCATAACTACTTTTTATTATGCCAACCTCTTCCTGGGCTGGTGGGAGGACACCCACATCTTTCCAGACCAGAACACGTGGTGGACGTGGTGGACAGACATTTTGGTCTGGACACGATATATCGACGACGTGTTTCTGGTCTGGAGAGGTGGGTCGGACGAATTCGCTAGGTTCATTACGGAGATCAATGTAAATAACATTGGTCTTCGATTTACATCAGAGATTGACCCTATGACCATTGCTTTCCTGGATGTGCGTGTCACGATCAGTGGTGACAGATTGTTAGCTAATATGTTCAGAAAAATTACCGCCACTAATTCTCTCCTGCACTGGGATAGTCACCATCCGGTCCCCCTCAAACGAGGGATACCGAGGGGACAATATCTCCGTGCACGAAGGAATTGCTCAGACAACCAAGCCTTTTTCAAGGAAGCAAAGACACTACAAGCAAGATTTAGAGAGAGGGGCTACCCACAGAAACATCTGAACCAGGCCTTTAAACATGCAGCAATCCAGGATCGCACTGGTCTATTGGTCCCTAAACCGAGAGACCTTGACAAGAAACAACCATCCCGTATTATTTCTACCTATGACTCAGCCAATCAGGGCGTCATGGAGGTGCTTAATAGATTCTGGCCCATATTACGCATGGACCAGCATCTATCTAGCATCTTGACGGAGAAACCATGCGTTAGCTACAGGCGAGGCAAAAGTCTCAAGGACCGTCTTGTCCATAGCCATTACGCTCCCCCCACCAGGGAGGGTACATGGCTGGACCGCAAGCCGTTAGGTATGTTTAAATGCGGGACATGCGAGGCATGTAAATATATCTCCACCGTCAAAACAATAACGTGCACAGCCACTGGACAATCTTTTGATATCAGGGACTTCTGCAGTTGCCGCAGTAAAGGGGCTATATATATCTGTCAATGTCCCTGTCCCAAAGACTATATCGGGAAAACGATAAGAGAGCTGCGCAGGAGAATATGCGAGCACGTTAATGATGTTATTAACAAGAAGGCCACTCCGGTAGCCTCGCATATTAATGATACACATGGCGGGGACCCTCTATGCCTCAAATTCTCTGTACTGGAATTAGTACCCCAGTCACCTAGAGGCGGTAACTGGGACAAAAAGATATTGCAGAAGGAGTGTGTCTGGATCCATAGATTCAGATCCCAAGCGCCTTCAGGCATCAATGAAAGGCTGACGTTCACCTGTTTCCTATGAGATGTGGCCTTGTCCGTAATATCCCTATTCCTTCATAAGCCGAGCATTACGTGATTTTATACAGTGTACGAAAATTAGACCACATGCGTAAAGCATGAAATATTTTGTTATAATATTTTAGACATTAGTGACTCTCTATCAGGTCACTGTTTTGAGATAACTATTCATTATAGGTATTCTCTTTGAGGAATATGTATTTTGGATTTAAATGCGACCTATGTTGTACTGTATTTGAGACATCTCATCATGCTGCACCACACGGTTTTTCACAAAAACTGTCCTCACAGTAAACTAAAAGGGGCCTCATGGTTACTACATATACTCTCTCCAACATTTTGCTTTTACCACTCCACCCCTTTATGAATCTTAATAATTCTTGATATGGGTGACATTAATCTTTATACCCATATGAATGAGCCTTCAGGCCCCTTTTGGATAACAAATGAGGGCATAACCTATTACATGGCTGTCTATTATATTTGTGTATAAATCTATTTTACCTGGGCAGGGCAAGGGGTGGATCGGTATGGTTATAAGATCAAAAATGGGGATGTCATGATCCCTATGGAACGCAACAGTGCTCCACATAATTGTATATATGCAGGAACCAGAAAGAGGCTCTGAACTGGTACCCGCTTCTTGGAACGCATATGCGTTCCAAAGACCGGAAGGGCGGCACAGCATCGATTTTGCTGTTTGCTCCTATGTGATCGGAGCATCCGCCCTTTGGAGCGCATGTGCGTTGCAACAACAGGAAGTGGAATCAATCCGGAGCTGTGTGAACTACCAACTATCCTAGGCGATTGGAACATCCGCCCTATGGAACGCATATGCGTTCCAACAACAGGAAGTTGGAGTAACACGGAATCTATTGAATCACCAATAAGGCTGTAGGCGCTAATTGGCAGCATTTTAAATGCAGCTGCAACATTAGTCACACAATCGCCTACCAGGGGGAACAGGAGCAGAGAGAAGGACTCCTACATGTAAGTTAATTATGCCTCGGTCATTTTAATTACAAACTTTAAAAGTTTGTTTGGTGTTTATCCAGTGTCAATTCAATGTCAGTACCACTGGTGATTATAACTTTTGATTGTAGTTCGGGTCTTATCAAGACTATATGACAGGGGGATAACAGAAACAACATCCTGTTGGGAGCTTCCCTAGCATCTGAACTGTGAGTCAGCACTGACTATTGACTAATGATTTTACATACATTTGGGTGATGAACACCAAACTGATCCTGGTATATTATTACTTTCTGCCCTATAGGATGCGGAGCACACCATCTGCTATTTGAAGGAGCCTAACACAGGCACGAGTGTCATAATGTGCATATAACCGGCCCTAAATGATGCTATCAAGCACATCCATTGGCCTGATTACATCCCCCTGTATCCATAAATTGTAGAGCGACTATCCTAGTTTGTATATGCGACCTGGCTTTATGCCGGCACCTATCTTGTATTATTTTGTCATGTGACCTGGCTATATGTCAGTATTTATCCAGTTGCATTTATTTTGTATAGACCAACAGTTTGACTACACCTCCTGATGAACCCATAGCACTGTCTAGGGGGAAACGCGTTGAGGTAGCTAAGGTGTTTGACTACCAAGAGGTAGCCAAGGTGTTTGACTACCCAGTCAACCCAGACCGACTATATGTTTTGTATATGTCTGTACTTCATGTTTAATTGTATTCTTTGTTTTTTCACTCCATCCAGCTGATTTATATATATTGATAATCAATTATCCTCACCTCAACCTGGGGTAATCTAGTACTACCCCCTTTGTGCACCCCTATAGGGATTTGTAAGGGGTAGTAGTCTAGGTACGTGGACAGGGGGCCTCCACCATCAGAAGTCCTCCCTGGGCTGAGGTTTTAGGATAGGGGTAGATATAGGGACAATCATTCCCAGACCCCAGGTTATTATTATTGCATGCTGGATGTGAATATCGGTTACGTTCATTTCTTTCTGATAGTCCAATGCAACCAGTCAATGCTGCTGTTATATTCTGGTTTTAAAAAAACACCCATTTTGTGCAAGATACTACAGTTGCCACCTTTGCTGCATTTCTGACCATCCAATACAAGCGTTAAATACTGCTGTTATATTCTGGTTTTAAAAAAACACCCATTTTGTGCAAGATACTATATTTGTGGCCTTTGCTGCATTTCTGACAGTCCAAAACAAGCGTTAAATACTATTGTAATTTTCTGTTTTTTTTTTAAAAAACACCCATTTTGTGCAAAATACTACATTTGCAGCTTTTACTGCATTTCTGACAGTCCAATACAACCAGTCAATACTGCTGTTATATTCTGGTTTTAAAAAAACACAAATTTTCTGCATGATACTACACTTGCGGCCTTTGCTGCATTTCTGACAGTCTAATACAAGCGTTAAATACTGCTGTTATATTCTGGTTTTAAAAAAACACCCAATTTGTGCAAGATACTACAGTTGCCACCTTTTCTGCATTTCTGACAGTCCAATACAAGCGTTTAATACTGCTGTTATATTGTGGTTTTAAAAAGAACACCCATTTTGTTCAAGATACTATATTTGAAGTGGTTTTAAAAAACACCCTGGTCGTGGTGCTGCTCCTGTTGTAGGGAGAGGACGTGGTCGATCTGTGCCAGCTACATGCACAAGTGAAACACCTTCCTCAGGTGCGAGTAGGCGACAGAACCTTCAGCGTTATTTGGTCGGGCCGAATGCGTAAGGTAAGGCCAGAACAAGTGATAGTAGATTGGGTGGCTGACAGTGCCTCCAGTTCATTCACATTGTCTCCCACCCAGTCTCTTGCTGAAAGATCATAGTTGGCACCTGCAGCCCATGTCCATCAGTCTTTCACCTCACGCCCTTGCAAATCAGCCAAGCAGGCTGAGCCCCAAGTCATGCAGCAGTCTCTTCTGCTTTTTGATGACTCTGCTAGCAGGATTTCCCAGGGCCATCCACATAGCCCTGCCCCAGAAGTGGAAGAGATTGAGTGCATCGATACCCAACCACTTATGTTTCAGGATGAGTACATGGGAGGACCACCACATCACGTCTCGGATGATGACGAAACACAGGTGCCCACTGCTGGGGCTTTCTGCAATGTGAAGACCGACAAGGAGGGCAGTAGTGAAGACTGGGTGGAAGATGATGTGGAGGACAATGAGGTCCTCGACCCCACATGGAATCAAGGTCATGCGAGTGACCTGTCTAGTTCGGAGGAAGAAGCGATTGTCGCACAGAGCCACCAGAACAGCAAAAAAGGGAGCAGGGTGAAAAAGCGGAGCGGCCATCCCCTAGACAGTATGCCTGCTACTGCCCACTTCACCAAGGGACCGAGCACACCAAAGCCAGCTCTAAGGAGTAGAGTTGAGCGGACACCTGGATGTTCGGGTTTGGCAGGTTCGGCCGAACTTGAAAAAAAAGTTCGGGTTCGGGACCCGAACTTTATCCGAACTTGACCCCGAACCCCATTGAAGTCAATGGGGACCTGAACTTTTGGGCACTAAAATGGCTCTTAAATAGTCCTAGAAAGAGCTAGAGGGCTGAAAAAGGCATCGAAATGTGCTTAAGAGCGTGGCAACTGTTCTGCAAACAAATGTGGATAGGGAAATGACTTAAAATAACATAAAATACAGAAAAATTAAAAATAACAATCTGGATCTAGGAGTAGGAGATTGAGGAGGCGGTGCATGGGTGGATGTGGCAGTGTAGATTGACGTGGCGGTGAAGGAGGAATAGGTAGCCAACACTGATTTGTGTTATTTTTTATTTTTAAATTGGGGTATCCCCCAAAATATTGGGACATATAACAAAATAAAACAAAGAATAAGTACACTTGAGTACAAGAATGGATGGTTGAGGCTGGTATAAATGTCTATTCTGCACAAGGTACGGACAAGCCCTGTGGGATCCATGCCTGGTTCATTTTAATAAATGTAAGCTTGTCCACATTGGCTGTGGCCTGTGATAATGCTCTCTGCCATGCTAAACACACATTCACACTAAACACTGGCTGCAGGGAAGGTCAGCACCTCCAAGGCTGACAAAGCTTTTCCACATTTGGGCCATGCTAACCCTGCCTTCTCAGGTGCTGGCTGTGCCCCAGCTGGGTTGGCAACCTCTTCCTCCTCCTCTTCTGCATTCGCCTTGTGCTTCCACTGTGCCCCCGCTGTCAGGTGGGAAATCCATCAGCAGCGTGCGCTTGTAGTCGCGCATCTTCCGATCAGTAACAGATTTTTTCACTAAATTTATTTCCTTGTCAGCAATGGGGGGGCAAAAGGGGGTTCTTGTCACCCAGCAATAGAACTGAGGATTTTGAAAGATTTAGGCCCCTGTCACCCAGGCACAGCAGGGGTTCATTCACGGCAAAAGGGGGTTCATGTCACCCAGCAATAGAACAGAGGATTTTGAGAGATTTAGGCCCCTGTCACCCAGGCACAGCATGGGTTTGTATACACCAAAAATGGTAAAATGTCACCCGACAATTGAAAATAAGATTTCTTTCAATTTAGGGCGCTAAAATTGGCACTTTTTTGCATTAAAATGGCTCTAAAATAGTCCTTGAAAAGGCTAGAGGGATGTAAAAGGCAGTAAAATGTGCTTAAGAGCATGGCAACTGCTCTGCAAACAAATGTGGATAGGGAAATAACTTAAAATGAAATAAAATAACTAAAAATTAACCTGCAACTCAGAGAAGGAGGTGGATATGGAGTCGGAGGTTGAGGAGGCGCTGAATGTGGTGTTGTAGGTGGAGGCAGCAATGGAGGAGGAGGAGGTAGCCAACAATGTTTTTTTATTTTTTTTATTGGGGTAGGTAGCCCCCAAAATATTGGAACAAAGGAAAAAAAAAGAAAACCGGGGGGGGGGGGGGGGGGGGGGGGGGCGGAGCTAGCGCCAGAGCCGGATGGCTGTGTGATGTGAAGCTCTGAGACAGACGATTCCCTCATAAGCACAGATCATCAGCTAATTAAGTCCAAAATGGTCAAAATCGGAGGCCCAAGGGCTTCTGACACCCAGGAGCTGACCCGATCAGCGTCTCAAGCTGGCGATATGGATAAATTCATAAAGAACGCCGCACAGACATATGCGGCCAGAGATTCCAAAATGGCGCCGGAACCTCCTTGCACATCGAAAAGCAAACAGCAAGCTGGAAGCGCTGCTGACAAGGTGAGAGAGGATTCCTCAGGGGCCGATGCACTCTCACTCTCAAGATCCTTTCTAAAGGAAGCCCTGTTGGAAGCCCTAAAACCAATTAAGTGGGATCTCAACTCCATTAAGGAAGATATGAGACACATAGGGAGAAGGGTAGAAGCACTGGAGGAAGCACATACCGTCCTTACTGCACATCAGAATGCGATTTCCTCTAATCTGAGTGTGCACCAAAAGCACCTGAACTTTCTATATATGCAATTAGAAGATCAGGAAAATAGAGGCCGGCGCAATAATCTGCGCTTCAGAGGCATCCCTGAATCGGTGGGCCCTGATGAGATCCCAGAAACGGTGATGCAAATATGCCTGAAACTCTTGGGCCCAGACTCCACACATGAAGTCATCATTGAACGAGCTCATAGAGCATTGCGCCCTAAACCTCAGCCCACAGATTCTCCTAGGGACATAATTTGTAAATTTTTGCACTTTCCGGCCAAAGAAGCAATCCTAAATAGTGCAAGAAACACCCCCCAATTGACATGGGATGAAAACCCAATTTCTATATACCAAGACCTAGCTCAATCTACATTGAAAAAACGTAAATCTCTTAAACCACTTACTGACCTGCTGAGGAACAGAAAGGTCATCTATAAGTGGCTATTTTCTTTTGGGCTTTCCTTCTTCCCTAACGGCCGCAGGATCTCCATCCAATCCTATGGTGACCTGGAGAAAGCCTATGACACCCTGCAAGTTCCACCGCTCCCAGTTGAAAACTGGGAAACAGTCCAGGACTTTTGTAATATACCTATCCTTCCTTCAGAAGAACAGTGGGAGACTCCTCGCACTCAAAAGTCTCAAAAGGCCAGAAGAAATCGTCAGGCCTCCTCCTCCAAGCGTTTGTCACTTACAGACGATTGACCAGATTAGCAAAAGTCCCTCTTATCCTCTCACTGGTTGAGGACTATCTATTCGCTGGTCCCCTGGAGAAAGAAAAGGGTAGAATATGCTTTCCCTGCATGGAAGTTTATTTAGTAAAAGTATCTACTCAGAAGTCTTAAAGTACATACTTCTATAATGTTTTGTAGTCGCAATATTAATATAGGCTTTACTATGTATGTCTGCTTTTCATATGATTCGCTAGGAAAGTCTCTTCACCCCCCCTACCCCTAGTTCTTGTATAAGTTAGGGCTCCAACCAAAAAATATTTCTCTTTATTGAGGGTTCGTCGAGGTTGCTCTTTAACAAGAGAACCACTTTACCCCCCTATGCTCTTAGAGTTACAAAGCTCTTATTTGTTAGTGCCATCTGGGCGCTGTTTTTACTTTTGTGTTAATATTTTTGTTACCTATTTTCTTTTGTTCTTAGACAGGACTCAGGGGCGCATTAAAATATGTAGATTATTACATGCCACGCATTTCCGATTTTATGAAAAAATGCTTCTGTCCAGCTCCATTAACCTGTATTCTGTTTAACACTAGGAATATGGAGAGCATGAGCAGTGAGATACGCATCCTTCTTACAATTCTCTGGAGACAGCACTTACCTTGAGGTGGCACCCTCCTTCTACTCCAGTTGGTGGGTGATATGCATCTGTCACACACGTCTTTAGCCTGGTCTGCACCCTCATATTTATCCAAATATGTCTGACCTTAAACTTGTCTCTTATAATGTCAAGGGACTGAGATCTCCTTCAAAGAGATGCCAGATCCTATCTCTCTTGAACAAGGAGAAATGTTCTATAGTTTTCCTGCAGGAAACCCACTTTAAACATGACAATTACCCCAACCTCTCCTTCTCCAAATTTCCTATTTGGTATCACTGTGGAGCTGGGGGTGCCGCCTCGAGGTATTGGTTTCCATAGAGGCCTACCCTTCCATTACAATTCCCATATCCAGGACCCAGATGGCAGATATCTCATTCTTAAAGGCTTAGTGGGTAGTTCACTATATACTTTCGTGAACATATATGCCCCTAATGAAGATCAGATTAGCTGGCTTTCCACATTAATATCTCTAGTAGAAACCCACAGAGAAGGCATACTAATTATGGCAGGTGATTTTAATTTAGCTTTTAATCCCCTGATAGATACCACGTCCAAGAAGTCATCTGTTTCCTTAAAAGCTCTCAATTTCATGCATTCTAAACTCCAAAACTTAGGTGTCATTGACGTATGGAGATGTCACAATCCTCAGCTGCTAGATTATTCCTTTTATTCCGCAGCAAATAAGTCCTATAGTAGGATAGACTATATCCTAATCTCTAAAGAACATCTATGCTTATGCTCATCCTCTCGGATAGGGGATATAACCCTATCAGATCACTCCCCTATATTTTGTGATATTCACCCACCAAACAGATCAAATAAACACTCGACCTGGAGATTTAATGAATCTCTACTAGGGAATGATAAGTACAGGACTCAAATATCCTCCTTCCTTGAGGAGTATTTCATAATCAATAATACCCCGGAAATTTCCCCCCAGATACTTTGGGACGCTCACAAAGCCTTTATTAGAGGCAGATTAATTAGTCTCTGCTCATTTCTTAAAAAAGAATCTGAGAAAAAGCTCTCCACTCTATTATCCAAAATCCATATATTAGAAAAAGCCCATAAACAATCGCTACTTGCCACACATCTTGCGGAACTTTCCTCCCTCAGAACGGAATTGAAAAATTTTCTTAATGAGAAATCAGCTAAATATTACCTATCTGCTCAACAAAAAGTTTTTGCCCATGGTAACAAGGCCTCTAAATTCGCAATGCAGAGAATTAAACAGAGGCGAATTTCCTGTTATATCCAGAGCAATAAATCCCCACAAAATACTCACCTGTTTAAAGCACATGAAATAGCTGAACAATTTAGAAAATTTTATGAGACCCTTTATAATCTCCCTACCACTACACTCCCAGACCCCATACAGGATAGAAGGTCTAATATCAACTCCTTTTTATCCTCTTTAAAACTGCCATCTCTTCCCACAACCCAAAGGATATCTATATCCAAGCCATTCACCACCGCTGAGATTTTAGTCGCCATTAAATCAACCCCTAAAGGTAAATGCCCGGGTCCAGACGGGTTACCCATAGCATACTACTCGACGTTTAAAGATATACTTCTCCCTTTTTTGCTCCCAATTTTCAATCTCGCCTTAGAAAAACATCCACTTACTTCAGACATGACTAAAGCTATTATTACAGTCATCCCTAAACAGGGCAAAGATCCCACTTCATGTTCCAACTATCGCCCCATCTCTCTATTAAATGTGGACCTTAAATTGCTATCTAAAATGTTAGCTACTAGATTACAAAGCCTCCTGCCACACCTAATCCACCCTTACCAGGTCGGTTTTGTTAAAGGCCGTGAAGGGAAGGATAATACCACTAAAGTACTAAATGCTTTATTTTATGCCTCCCATAGATTCTCCCCCTTAGTGTTGATTGGCACGGATGCTGAGAAAGCCTTCGACAGAGTGGACCGGACCTTTATTTCCTCGACTTTGTCGAAATTTCAACTACCTGAACCATTTATAAATGCCATCTTCTCCATGTACTCCCGCTCCTCGGCATCCGTGTCAGTCAACGATACCTTATCCTCCTGTTTCCCCATAAAGAACGGAACAAGACAGGGTTGTCCTCTTTCCCCCCTTATATTCGTCCTAGTGATGGAGACCCTACTACAGTCCCTTAGACAAGACCCAAATTTCAGGGGTTTGCAAGTTAGTGGATGTGAATTTAAACTGTCGGCTTTCGCAGATGACTTACTAATTCTCACGACCAACCCACTTGTATCCATACCTGTAATACTGTCTAAGCTTAGTCTTTTTGGTTCCCTATCCAATTTTAAGGTCAATGCCTCTAAATCTCAAATAATACATATGGGCCTCTCCCAGACTACTCTCATAGCCCTCCATACTAACTCCCCCTTTAACTGGCATACCCAACAACTGACGTACCTGGGTGTGAAATTGTCCCCACATCTTTTGGATTTATTTAAACTTAATTATAAACCCCTTTTAGCATCCTTAATCACACAACTAGAAACTTTAGACTTCCCTTATTTATCCTGGTTCGGGAGAAAAAACATTATTATGTCCTTAGTAATACCTAGACTTACTTACCTGATGCAAGTGCTGCCCATTGAGATCCCTAAATCCTACTTCTCCTCCCTTAACAAGCACATCCGCAAATATATCTGGCAGGGGAAAAAGTCCCGTATCTCTTTTGAGACTCTCGCCAAACCTAGATCCAGGGGAGGTATCGGACTTCCTGATCCTGAAATATATATGAAGGCTATTCAGCTTTCAAGAGTTGTAGATTGGGTTAGAAACCCCCCACACAAATCTTGGCTAGTCTTAGAAAACGCCTTCTTACCTTCTTCCACTCGGGCCCTGATTCTGGTTGACAGATCTCCTCCAGCTCCCAACTCTATACCAAACCCCTTGATTCGTAATACTTTGAAGGTCTGGAGGTGGTTCTCAACCAGCTTGGGGGCCTTAACACTTCCCTCTCCCTTCACCCTTATAAAAGATGTGATCACCTTAGCTCCTAAAGAACTGAAAGACAGCTGCCCTTCTTTGCTCAGAATTCGGGGTTGGTAGTTTTGAAATTGTTCAATCAAGATGGAGGTATCCTTTCTGATCATGACATTTGTGAACTATTTAAGACTAATATTCAGAACCCCTTTCTCTTAAGCTTTATTAGAAAGGAATCGCTCCTTATTGCTAAACAAACCCCTCCTACCCAGGAACTTACCTGGCTTGATAAGATGATTGGCAGCTTAACGTACCCCCTTAAGCCCATATCGACAATATACAATCAGCTTAAATCTCCTCCTTCTTTAATTAATCCCGCTGTCATTGGTCTTTGGGGAAATGATCTACAGCGTAAATTGACACCCTCTGAAATACTGAAAGTACTGATTACCCCGCACAAGATTTCAAGATGTATTCTAATACAAGAGAACAGCTATAAAATCTTGATGCGCTGGTATAAAACCCCAGATAAAACTTGCCTTTATAATTCCAGCTCTTCAGATGTTTGCTGGAGATGTCGCAAGCAAAGAGGCTCATTTATCCACATATGGTGGTCATGTGAATTGATTAAACCATGGTGGTCGAACATCTTCAAACTTAGTAATCAGATCTGTCAGTCTTCCTTCCCGTGCAACCCTGAGATTTCACTACTCTCATTGGGAATTGGGAGAGCAAACTCTCACAAGTCAATCCTTTTTTCCTTCATGCTAGCAGCTGCCAGACTATTGATACCTAAACATTGGCAATCGATTTGACCAAATCTATAGATTAGAAGAAATTTCTCACTGGGAATTACGAACTAGACATGTTTTCCTCCAGATCTGGACCCCATGGAAGGAGTATAGAAAATTCTCTTAGATCCAGACTTTTTTCTTTATGGGTGAATCACTTAGTCTCCCAGCTCAGAATTACACAGAGATCCTGTCTATTGTCCAGTGAATAATACTACATTTATAGACTCACCTGGTCATAGTATTTTCGGATTGCTTATAGAAATAAGTTGAGTTATATGTGTCTCAGCTATTCCTGTCTTTTCCGGACCAGGTCGGTCCCTTTATTGTTAGTTTTTATTTTTATTTATTATTTCGCTGCTACAATATTATGCCTATCTGATAACCTTAATATCTGGCCTAATATATGATATTGCTTGAGATGTATCACTGCAATGTGCCATGCCTTTGATGTATATGTATACTAAATGAAAAACAATTTAAAAAAAAGAAAAAGAAAACAAAGAATTATTGCACTTGACTTGAGTACAAGAATGTATGTTTGATGGTGGTATAAATGTCTATTCTGCACAAGGTACAGACAAGTCCTGAGGGATCCAAGCCTGGTTCATTATAATGAACGTGAGCTTGTCCACGTTGGCTGTGGACAGGCGGCTGCGTCTGTCTGTAATGACGCCTCCTGCCGTGCTAAATACACGTTCAGAGAGTACACTGGCTGCAGGGCAGGCCAACACCTCCAAGGCATACAGGGCAAGCTCTGGCCATGTGGACAATTTGGAAACCCAGAAGTTGAATGGGGCAGAACCATCAGTCACTACGTGTACTCGTGTGCACAGGTACTGTTCCACCATGTTGTTAAAATGCTGCCTCCTGCTAACACGCTCCATATCAGCAGTTGGGGCCGGTTGTTGCGGCGAGGTGACAAAGCTTTTCCACATGTCGGCCATGCTAACCCTGCCTTCTGAGGTGCTGGCGCTGACACAGCTGCATTGGCGACCTCTTCCTCCTCCCCTGCCTTCGCTTTCGCTTTGTGCTTCCACTTGTCCCCCGTCGTCAGTCGGGAATGCTCTCAGGAGCGCGTCTACCAGCGTGCGCCTGTAGTCGCGCATCTTCCGATCACGCTCCAGTGAGGGAATTAAGGACGGCACATTGTCTTTGTAACGGGGATCCAGCAGGGTGGCCACCCAGTAGTCAGCACACGTTAAAATGTGGGCAATTCTGCAGTCGTTGCACAGGCACTGCAGCATGTAGTCTCTCATGTGTGCCAGGCTGCACAGAGGTAAGGACAAGCTGTCCTCTGTGGGAGGCGTATCGTCTGCGTCCTCCGTATCCCCCCAGCCACGCACCAGTGATGGGCCCGAGCTGCGTTGGGTGCCAGCCCGCTGTGAACCTGCTTCATCCCCATCCTCCTCCTCCTCATCCTCCTCATCCTCCTCCTCCTCGTCCTCCAGTAATGGGCCCTGGCTGGCCAAATTTGTACCTGGCCTCTGCTGTTGCAAAAATCCTCTTTCTGAGCCACTTCTAAAAGACTGTATGAAGAGGATTGTAAGCTCTGCACACCCTTAGATGGGAGGGTGCTCGTGAAGGACTTCAGTCAGGTAAATAGATTAGATAATCCACGGTACACCAAATTTTCGCTTGAAATTTTATTGTGTGCAGAGGTACATAAACGTCAATATATGACTTATTGCGCCTTTTCTAGAGTATACATATTTTATAATTAGGCCATAATATGTCCCAACGTTTCGGTCTTTATTAGACCTTTCTCAAGGGATCTGAAAAAGTATAGAAGAATATCCTGTTTTTAGTGACTTTTCAGGGCGAAAAGAATTACATACAATCGATGTGGTGATGTCAATATCAAAGAAAATTGAAAATTAGAAAAAAGGGGGAGGAAAGTCTCAAGAGATTAGAACTATATAGAAAAAATGAAGGTAGGTAAAGTATGGAGGATATGACATTCAATTTGACCTATATAGTAAGCCAACAGACAGAAATAGTTTACTATACTACACCAGTAATCATTCAAGGGCCACTAAAGCATCACTCCCCAAATCCCAACTAACCCGGATAGGTAGAATAGTTACAGATCCATCCATACTACACCAGAGACAGCAGGACATGAAACTAAAATTTAAACAAAGAGGTTATCCTGAACATTTGATCACTAATAAACCACCAATACCCAAGAGGACAACCTTACAAAATACCACTCCATCCCAACGTATACCGTGCATTCTGACTTATCACCCCCTAGCCCCCAAAATACAACACACAATTAGGAAACAGTGGTCAATACTATCTCAGGCATACCCGGAAATATAAGAGTTCCAATCTCCACCCCTCACTTGTTACAAACGATCCAAAAACATAAGGGACCATCTAATCCGTGCGGACATTGGACCACTAACGAAAATTCCTAAACAGAGATTTCTACAAACCCCCAAATATGGAACCTTTCCGTGTCTTCATTGTGCTCAATGCTCAAGTGTTATCAAGGGCAACTTCATCACACACCCATATACTGGAAAAAGGTTCCCCATCAAAGGATATTACACATGTGACTCCTCATTTGTAATATACCTGATTAAATGCCCATGTGGGCTTTGTTATGTGGGTGAAACCACACAACAAATCAGAAATCGCATTTCAAAGCACAAATCGACAATTAGGACCGAACAACTTCTTTTACCGATTCCAGCACACTTCAAAGAACATAATCATCGGATTTTTTCCCTACGTTATCAGGTTTTGGAGCAAGTCTCCACCCCACGGAGAGGGGGTAATCGAATTGTGACACTTAAGCAGAGAGAATCATTTTGGATACATCGATTGGACACTTTATTTCCGAGAGGCCTCAATCGTGAATGTGACTTTTATTGTAATCTCGAACATCCATATTTATTACCTCACAGTACTGTGGACTGATATGTGTTTTATCATATGATATTGATTGCTTAATTCTCGAACTGATATATATTTTTCCTTTATTACAGATTCTCTAATTTGGATAGAAACATTTTCATTATACAAGTTGGTGAGATTCAAACCCCCCCCCTTTTTTTCCTTTCCCCGCCCCTCTTCCCCTCCCCCTCCTTTCCCTTTTTCCCTCCCCCTTTTTTCCCATCTCTCCCTTCCCCTCCCTATTCATTCTCATCATTTAATAGTACATATCACTTAATGATGTAGAATATAGATTATATTATTTCAAGACAATTGCATTACTTGGTTGAACTATTTTGGGTTAAATTTTTTCGCCATTTGTTTATCATAATATAATTGCATTTTCCTTTATTGTACAAAAAATTACTTTCTTTGATATCTATATCTTCATTATATTTTCATAATAACTATGTATATATATATATATATATATATATATATATATAATCCTTCCTACTATACCTATACCTCCTATTCAGCCAATTTCTCCTCTGTATTAACCTACCACCTTGTATAGTTGATTATTATCACTCTAATATAATCCTTATAGATCAACCAGCATGTTATCATCACTACCAAATTCATTTCACCAATTGCGCAGGCGCATCACCATTGTTGCGTCCATTTTAAATTCAATACATTAGCCTTAGAGCGCCCATACCCTGTATATCTTCAAACAGCAAACTGCGCATGCGCGCCCTTACTGCCGCGATCACGTAACTCACGTGACGCTTTCAGCGACCACATGATGCAAGTAACCCCGTCGGAGGTCACGCTGGTCACGTGACCTCCGCTCCGATAACATAAATTCTAGCTGAGGGCACACAGCACCAGCGCCTCCAGTTGAGCGTCCTTTGCACCATGGCCTCAGGTAAATTGCACCTCTTACTTCTCCGGTGATTAACTTTGTGCCCACACTACTTCAAATGATTTAATTGATTCCTTCTGCTACATGGTTTTAATACTATTCTCTGGTCGACTGTCAAATCACTTTTCTGTTGCAGTATAGGATCATGATCCTTTCAGGTGATTGTTCTACATCCCTCTTTCTATCTTACAGTTCAATTGATTGCTCCTCTACCAGTCCCATATCCTCCATACTTTACCTACCTTCATTTTTTCTATATAGTTCTAAACTCTTGAGACTTTCCTCCCCTTTTTTCTAATTTTCAATTTTCTTTGATATTGACATCACCACGTCGATTGTATGTAATTCTTTTCACCCTGAAAAGTCACTAAAAACAGGATTTTCTTCTATACTTTTTCAGATCCCTTGAGAAAGGTCTAATAAAGACCGAAACGTTGGGACATATTATGGCCTAATTATAAAATATGTATACTCTGGCAAAGACGCGATAAGTCATATATTGACGTTTATGTACCTCTGTACACAATAAAATTGCAAGCGAAAATTTTGTGTGCCGTGGATTATCTAATCTACTTCTAAAAGACTGGCCTGAAAGTGTTAGAGATGACCCCTCTTCCTCCTCCTCGTCCTGGGCCACATCCCCTTCCATCATCGCCCTAAGTGTTTTCTCAAGGAGACATAGAAGTGGTATTGTAACGCTGATAACGGCGTCATCGCCACTGGCCATGTTGGTGGAGTACTCGAAACAGCGCAAAAGGGCACACAGGTCTCGCATGGAGGCCCAGTCATTGGTGGTGAAGAGGTGCTGTTCCACAGTGCGACTCACCCGTGCGTGCTGCAGCTGAAACTCCACTATGGCCTGCTGCTGCTCGCACAGTCTGTCCAGCATGTGCAAGGTGGAGTTCCACCTGGTGGGCACGTCGCATATGAGGCGGTGAGCGGGAAGGCCGAAGTTACGCTGTAGAGCAGACAGCCGAGCGGCGTCAGGATGAGAACGCCGGAAGCGCGCGCAGCCGCTCTGACATGTTGGGGTAGTTGTGAATGAATTTCTGCACCACCAAATTCAGCACATGCGCCACGCAAGGGATGTGCGTCAAACCAGCTAGTCCCAGAGCTGCAACGAGATTTCGCCCATTATCGCACACCACCAGCCCGGACTTGAGGCCCACTGGCAGCAACCACTCTTCGGTCTGTTGTTCTATACCCCCCCACAACTCCTGTGCGGTGTGGGGCCTGTCCCCCAAACACATCAGTTTCAGAACGGCCTGCTGACGTTTAACCCTGGCTGTGCTGAAGTTGGTGGTGAAGGTCTGACGCTGACCAGATGAGGAGGTGGTAGAAGAAGAGGAGGAAGCCGAGTAGGAAGAGGAGGCAACAGGAGGCAAAGAATGTTGCCCTGCGATCCTTGGCGGCGGAAGGACGTGCGCCAAACAGCTCTCCGCCTGGGGCCCAGCCGCCACTACATTTACCCAGTGTGCAGTTAGGGAGATATAGCGTCCCTGGCCGTGCTTACTGGTCCACGTATCTGTGGTTAGGAGGACCTTTCCACAGATGGCGTTGTGCAGTGCACACTTGATTTTATCCGATACTTGGTTGTGCAGGGAGGGCACAGCTCTCCTGGAGAAGTAGTGGTGGCTGGGAACGACGTACTGTGGGACAGCAAGCGACATGAGCTGTTTGAAGCTGTCAGTCTCCACCAGCCTGAATGACAGCATTTCAAAGGCCAGCAGTTTAGAAATGCTGGCATTCAGGGCCAGGGATCGAGGGTGGCTAGGTGGGAATTTACGTTTTCTCTCCAAGGTTGGTGAGATGGAGAGCTGAACGCTTCCGTGTGACATGGTGGAGATGCTTGGTGACGGAGGTGGTGTTGTTGGTGGCACATCCTCTGTTTGCTGGGCGGCAGGTGCCAACGTTCCTCCAGAGGCGGAGGAAGAGGCCGAGGCAGCAGCAGAAGAGGTAGCAGGAGGGGCCTGAGCCCTTTCTTGGTTTTGAAGGTGCTTACTCCACTGCAGCCCGTGTCTCGAATGTAGATGCCTGGTCATGCAGGTTGTGCTAAGGTTCAGAACGTTAATGCCTCGCTTCAGGCTCTGATGGCACAGCGTGCAAATCACTCGGGTCTAGTCGTCAGCACATTGTGTGAAGAAGTGCCATGCCAGGGAACTCCTTGAAGCTGCCTTTGGTGTGCTCGGTCCCTGTTGACGGTGGCTAGTAGCAGACGAACTGTTTTGGCGATGTCTGCTCTGCTTTTGCACCCTGCTCCCGCTTTAAAACTCTATATGACAGCGGTATTTGTGGCCTAAATTTGACACTCACTTATGCACATCTTATCCCAGATGTGCAGCATATCAGAGGGTTTTTTCACCCCAGTAACCAAAAAGCCGTATTTATGGCCTAAATGTGACAGTCACTTATGCACGTGTAATCCCAGATGTGCAGTATATTAGAGGGTTTTTTCACCCCATTAACCAAAAAGCTGTATTTCTGGCCTAAATGTGACAGTCACTTATGCTTGTCTAATCCTAGATGTGCAGTATATTAGAGGCTTTTTTCACCCCAGTAACAAAAAAGACGTATTTCTGGCCTAAATATGACAGTCACTTATGCACGGGTAATCACAGATGTTCACTATATTTAAAAAATGTATTTTTTTAACCCCTGTAAGCAAAAAGCTGTATTTCTGGACTTGCAGACATGCAGATAGCCTGTGCTGGTGCACTATCGTTGCATAAAATGGCTGCCGATTATGTATTGATATTGACTAACTAAAGAAAAAAAAGTTCGTTTTCAGCAGTAGTTGGCTCAGGGCAGGCTTAAAGAAATTGTGCACTGCACCCACAAAACACATTTGCTGTAGATCGTAGAAAAAACATTTCTTGATAAGATTTCTCCCTGATCTCTCCCTCACAGCAGCTGCAGCCTTTCCCTACACTAATCCGAGCAGAGTGACGGGCGGCGCTACGTGACTCCAGCAGCCTTTCAAAAAGCGCCAAGAAAGCGCCGAACACCGAACCCGAACCCGAACTTTTACGTAAATGTCCGGGTGCCGAAAAACCTTTACAGTTCGGGTTCGCTCAACTCTACTAAGGAGTTCCCTGGCGTGGCAGTTCTTCAGACAATGTGCTGACGACAAGACACGAGTGGTTTGCACGCTGTGCAATCAGAGCCTGAAGCGAGGCATAAACATTTTAAACCTGAGCACAATCTGCATGACCATGCATCTAAGTGCAAAGCACGAGCTGCAGTGGAGTAGACACCTCAAAAACCAAGAAAGGTCTCTGACTTCTCCTGCTTCCTCTTCTGCAGTCTCGGCCTCTTCATCCCCCTCTGGACTGACAGTGACTGGCCTTTGAAATTCTGTCATTCCGTCTGGTGGAGATGGAGAGTTTTAAAAGCCTTATGGCGGTGACTGTCCCACAGTACGTCGTTCCCAGCCACCACTACTTTTCCAGGCGAGCCATCCATTCCCTGCACAACCAAGTGGGGGACAAAATCAGGTGTGCACTGCGCAACACCATCTTTGGCAAGGTGTCAAGCCGGCTAGGTAGCAGCTCTGGGCCTAGCCGGCTTGACTCACATCCCTTGCCTGGCACATGTGCTGAATTTGATGGTGCAGAAATTCCTTAAAAAATTTCCCAATATGTCAGAGCTGCTGGAGAAAGTGCGGGCCGTCTGTGCGCGCTTTCGGCATTCTCACCCTGCTGCTGCTCGCCTGGCAGCGCTGCAGCGTAAGTTTGGCCTTCACGCTCACCACCTCATATGCAACTTGCCCACAAGGTGGAACTCCGCCTTGCACATGCTGGCTAGACTGTGCGAGCAGCAGCAGGTGATAGTGGAGTTTCAGCTGCAGCAAGCACAGGTTAGTTGCTCTGAAAAACAGAACCACTTCACCACCAATGAGTGGGCCTCCATGTGAGACCTGTGTGCCTTGTTGCGCTGTTTCGAATACTCCACCAACATGGCCAGTGCCAATAACGTCGTTCTCAGCGTTACTATCCCACTTCTATGCCTCCTTGAAAAAATGTTTCGGGCGATGATGGAAGAGGATGTGCCACAGGAGTAGGAGAAAGACGGATCAATTACAAGGGTTTCAGGCCAGTCATTCACAAGTGGCTCCGAGGGTGGGTTCCTGCACCAACATACACCAGGTACACAATTGTCCAGCCAAGGCACAGTTCTGGAGGATGACGAGGTGGAGGATGAGGAGATGGAAGAGGAGGAGGAATCGTGTTCACAGCAGGATGGCACCCAAATTAGTTTATCGCCATCACTGGTGCATGACTGGGGGGATACAGAGGACACAGACCATACACCTCCCACTGAGGACAGCTTGTCGTTGCCTCTGGGCAGCCTGGCACACATGAGCGATTACATGCTGCACTGTCTCCGCAACGACCACCGATTTGGCCACATTCCAACTTGTGCTGATTACTCGGTGGCCACGCTGCTGGATCCCCATTACAAGGACAATGTACCGTCCTTAATTCCGTCAATGGAGCATGATCGTAGGATGCGTGTGTACCAGCGCACGCTGGTAGACGCGCTGCTGATCGCATTTCCACCTGACAGAGGGGGCACAGTGGAAGCACAAGGCGAAGGCAGAGGAGGAGGAAGAGGTCGCCAACGTAGCTGGGGCACCGCCAGCACCTCAGAAGGCAGGGTTAGCATGGCCGATATGTGGAAAAGCTTTGTCAGCACGCCACAACAACAAGCACCACCAGCTGATATGGAACGTATTAGCAGGAGGCAGCATTTCAGCAACATAGTGGAGCAGTATGTGTGCACACGTCTACACGTACTGGCTGATGGGTCTGCCCCCTTCAACTTCTGGGTCTCCAAATTGGGCACATGGCCTGAGCTTGCCCTTTATGCCTAGGAGGTGCTGGCCTGCCTTCCTCTGGGGCACCCACAGAGGAAGACATTGCCGAAAAGCGCGTTGGGGTATGTGGCTCTCCTGAGGTGGATATCACCAATACAATTGGTATGCAATTATACTATGTCTACTGTGAGTTTAAGGGATGTTGCTGCTCATAGATTTGTTATATATTTTTTGAGTACCTGGCCTCTGATCATATTTATTTAGGTTACTTTAATAACTTTGTTACTGTGCCACGGCTATATATGTATGGATATGAAGATTTAGTTGTTACTATGCACTTGCACTTTGCTGTGCTGTCTGGGACCGTGTGTTGATGTGGAGATTCATCTTATTTTTCTCACATGCACTTGCACTTTATACCCTTTGGGTGTTATATGTTTACATATCAACTGTGGTCACGGATTTATGCACAGCATTAAGCTAGATGATTTACCTTTTGTCTCCATCCCTCTCCCGTCCCTTTTTCCTCGATATATACGTGCTGATATACCTCCTCAGGTGTAGACAATTTTTTATCTGATGTATCATGTTCTTATTTTATATATGTAATTTGTATTTAATAAAGAATTTATTTTTTGATGATATACCCATTGAGTCTCAGTTCATTTTCGGTATTTGGTGTATTTATGTACACTGAGTGGGTTTGTACTTACTTTTTAGGGTCTTTTTTACATAGTACATTTATAGATTACTTGTATATCTATGTTCTTTGTAAACTGTATATAATAATCACCCTGCTCTACCTAGTGGACAGGGAAATTCATTTCTAATTTCATTTTTAATTTGTCTGTTACATTGTTGGGTGACTGTCACGGCGGACGTGCACAGTATAAAAGATAACACACCAACCAGGCTCTGGACGAGAGACAGGGGAAGGGTCACCTCCTAGTTTATCCCTGACCTCTTTCCCTGCACTGCTCAGCCCACAGGCAGACCTTGAAGGTAGGTGTGCTGTGTCCTTCAGCCTGAACTGACAAAACCCTGAACTCCCTGAGATGGTGAAGTGGGGAGATAGGAGCAGCCTGCTCGCACAGAACCTGGATGGGATAGATGACATAAACAACCAAACAAGAAATTACACTTATCTTCTGAGAGCAGGAACTGACAGCCAACCTTCCCTCCAAACTTCCCAGACCAAAATGATCAGTATAATCCGCTCAGAGCACTTAGCTGGAGACCATTTAAACTAATGACTCCACCCAGTGCACCTGATGAGAGGCGGATCCAGCACGGCATCAAAACAAATACTAAACTCGTGCTGCTATCCTGGCCAACCTCCGCACCTCGTCAGAGTGGGGCATGACAGTACCCCCCCTTCTACGGGTGACCTCCGGACACCCTGCACCAACCTTATCCGGATGGGACCTATGAAAGGCCCTCACCAGTCGGCTGGCGTTGACATCTGACGCCAGAAACCACATCCTCTCCTCAGGACCGTATCCCCTCCAGTGCACCAGGTACTGGAGGGAACCCCGCAGAACTCTCGAGTCGAGAATCCTGGAGATCTCGAACTCCAAGTTTCCCTCGACTAGAACAGAAGGAGGAGGCAATGGCGATGGTACCACCGGTTTAACATATTTTTTTAGTAAAGACTTGTGGAAGACATCATGGATCCTCCAAGTCTGCGGCAGATCCAGTCGAAACGCCACAGGATTGATCACCGCAGAAATTTTATGTGGACCAACAAATCTTGGACCCAGTTTCCAAGATGGCACTCTCAACTTGATATTCCTAGTGGACAACCACACCAGATCACCCACACACAGGTCCGGACCAGTCAGTCAGTCTCCTGTCAGCCATTTGTTTATACCTCTCACCCATCCTCTCCAAATTCCCTTGAATCCTCCGCTAGATAGAGGATAAGGCAGAAGAGAATCTCTCCTCCTCTGGCATCCTGGAGGAATCAGACCCAGAAAAGGTACCAAACTGAGGATGGAAACCGTATGCGCCAAAAAATGGCGACTTACCCGTGGACTCCTGCCTACGGTTATTCAATGCAAATTCTGCTAAGGACAAGAATGAGGACCAGTCCTCCTGTTTCTTAGCCACAAAGCACCTCAAGTAGGTCTCCAGGTTTTGATTGGTATGCTCCGTCTGACCATTCGACTGTGGATGAAAAGCCGACGAGAAAGAAAGTTGAATGCCAAGTCGAGAGCAGAACGCCCTCCAAAACCTGGAGACAAACTGCGTGCCCCTATCAGAGACCACATCCGAAGGAATACCGTGCAATTTCACAATATTATCCACAAAAATCTGCGCAAGAGTCTTAGCGTTAAGCAGACTTGTTAGTGGTATAAAGTGAGCCATTTTACTGAAACGATCGACTACCACCAAAATCACTGTTCTCCCGGAGGAACTCGGTAGGTCCGTAATAGAGTCCATGGACAAATGCGTCCAAGGACGAGATGGAATAGACAATGGAAGAAGTGAACCAGGCGGTCGAGTATGAGCAACCTTTGACCGAGCGCAGGTTTCACAAGCTGTCACGTAATTCTCAATACTCTTACGCAACCCTGGCCACCAGAACCTCCGGGACACCAGATCACAGGTGGACTTACCACCAGGATGTCCAGCGAGAACAGTATCGTGATGTTCCTTGAACACCTTGTATCGTAGGCCCTCAGGAACAAACAACCTCCCTGGGGGACACGAACCAGGAGCCCCCTCCTGAGCTCCCAATACCTCCATCTCTAATTCAGGGTACAGAGCGGAGACCACCACTCCATCCGCCAAAATCGGCGCTGGATCTTCTGAATCACCTCCCCCAGGGAAGCTGCGAGACAAGGCATCTGCCTTGACGTTCTTGACCCCTGGGCGAAAGGAAACCACAAAATTGAACCTGGTAAAAAACAATGACCATCTGGCCTGTCTAGGGTTCAGACGCTTGGCAGATTGCAGGTAAGCCAAATTCTTATGGTCTGTATACACAGTAACGTGGTGAGACGCCCCCTCTAACCAGTGACACCATTCTTCAAAGGCCAACTTGATCGCCAACAACTCCCTATCTCCAACATCATAATTCCTCTCGGCGACCGAGAGCTTCCTGGAGAAGAAGGCACACGGGACCCTTGCCAGGAGAAGGACCCTGCGAAAGCACCACCCCAACCCCCACCTCTGATGCATCAACCTCGACCACGAATGGCTGAGATACATCCGGCTGCACCAGAATGGGAGCAAACGCAAAACGCTCCTTAATAGCCGAAAAGGCCTGCAATGCCTCATCCGACCAGACAGAGACATCAGCGCCCTTCTTGGTCATATCAGTAAGAGGTTTGACTAGCGTGGAATAATTTGAAATAAATTTTCTATAATAATTTGTAAACCCCAAAAACCGCATCAAAGCTTTCTGATTCTCCGGTCGGTCCCACTCCAGAACCGCCCGGACCTTTTCGGGGTCCATACGAAAACCGGAATCAGAAAGCATGTATCCCAAGAATGGAAGCTCTTGCACCGCAAACAAACATTTCTCCAATTTGGCGTATAACTTATTCTCCCGAAGGATCATCAAAACCTGTCTCACATGATCCTGATGGGTCTTCAGATCAGGAGAATAAATTAAAATGTCATCTAGGTAGACTACTACGAACCTCCCCACCAAGTGATGAAAAATATCATTGACGAATCGCTGAAATACCGCTGGCGCATTCGTCAACCCAAAAGGCATAACCAGGTTCTCAAAATGACCCTCCTGCGTATTGAAGGCCATTTTCCACTCATCCCCCTCCTTGATCCTGATCAGATTGTATGCTCCTCGCAAATCCAACTTGGAGAACACCTTGGCTCCAACAATCTGATCAAAAAGATCAGAGATCAAAGGCAGAGGATATGGATCCCGGACTGTAATACGGTTCAGCTCCCGGAAATCCAAACACGGTCTCAGTGATCCATCTTTCTTCTTCACGAAGAACAAACCTACCGCCGCTAGAGACTTAGATGGTCTAATATGACCCTTTGCCAAACTCTCGGCGACATACTTTCGCATGACCTCTCTCTCGGGTTGAGAGAGGTTGTAGAGCCGAGACTTAGGCAACTTAGCCCCCGGAATGAGATTCACTGGACAATCATAGTCACGATGAGGGGGCAATTCCTGAGCCCCACCCTCCGAAAAGACGTCCGAAAAATCCGAGAGATACTGAGGCAAGGCCGTAACGGACACTTCAGAAATAGATGTGACAAGACAATTATCCGAACAAAACTTGCTCCAACCAATGATTTGTCTCGCTTGCCAGTCAATAATTGGGTTATGTCTACACAACCATGGCAACCCCAAAACTATTGGAGCTGGCAAATCCTTCATGACGAAACAGGAAATTATCTCAGCATGTGAATCACCCACCCTTAAATGAATACCATGAACAACGTGAGTAAGGCTCCCTTGAGAAAGAGGGGAAGAATCAATAGCAAAAACACGAATCTTGTTCTCTAACGTGCAAGTACTTAGTCCCAAACCCTCAAGAAACAGAAAGTCAATTAAATTTACCCCAGCACCACAATCAAGAAAAACATCAACAAACACATTTCTAGACTCTAGCGCCACCATAGCTGAAAGGAGAAAACGGGAACTGCAGGGAACTTGCATACCAGTCTGCTCCACCACACCATTCATACTACCAAGTGTGAGGGGAGTTTTTTTTTTATTTTCTTTTTTCTTAATCTCTTCCCCCTGTGGTTCAATATACGGACAAGAAAAAACAAAATGACCCCTCTTCCCACAATAGAAACATAGATTGTGCACTTTTCGAAAGTCTCTATTATCCGAATGGCAAGATATATGACCTAACTGCATGGGTTCCTCCCCTACCCCAGAGTAACAAGCAATATCACCCTGGGCAGCTGGTGAAACAACACCACACGCGGGAGGAATCCCCTGCACGGAGGGACCCTTACACCTCTCTCTGATACGTCTATCCAAACGTATAACCAAAGACATTGCGTTTTCCAAAGTATCTGGGTATTCATGAAAAACCAGAGCATCTTTCAACCTTTCAGATAACCCCTGACAAAACTGGCTACGTAACGCGGGGTCGTTCCACCCCGACTCAGTAGCCCACCTCCTAAACTCTGTCCAGTAAACCTCAGCAGTATGTTTACCCTGTAGTAAGTTACGTAATTTTGACTCTGCCATCGAAACTCGATCTGGCTCATCGTAAATCAATCCCAGGGCTTTAAAAAATTCCTCCACCGACCGGAGAGCCAGAGAACCGGGCGGCAGGTAAAAAGCCCAGGATTGCGCGTCCCCTTTAAGCAAAGACATGATGATACCCACCCTCTGATCCTCATTACCTGATAAAAATGGGCACAATCGAAAGTACAAATTACATGACTCTTTGAAACGGAAAAAATCATCAGTACCCCCTGCAAATTTCTCAGGAAGAGCGACTTTAGGCTCCCCAACAATTTGACCTGTACCTGAAGCCAACACCCTCTGACACTGTGTGACCGTACTACGCAGATCCGCAACCTCCAGGGACAAACCCTGCATGCGGTCAACCAGTGCATCAATTGACGCCATCACATAAACGCTGAGCAATGGCAGTCACAGTATGGCGGATTATAATGTCACGGCTGACGTGCACAGTATAAAAGATAACACACCAACCAGGCTCTGGACGAGAGACAGGGGAAGGGTCACCTCCTAGTTTATCCCTGACCTCTTTCCCTGCACTGCTCAGCCCACAGGCAGACCTTGAAGGTAGGTGTGCTGTGTCCTTCAGCCTGAACTGACAAAACCCTGAACTCCCTGAGATGGTGAAGTGGGGAGATAGGAGCAGCCTGCTCGCACAGAACCTGGATGGGATAGATGACATAAACAACCAAACAAGAAATGACACTTAGGTATAAAGGAGGGATAGAGGATGGCTCACCTCTGGTTAATGATGGCAAGGTGCACCAGACAGATGTTGTACCCAGTCACCAAAAAACAATAGTAATAGAAATAGAATGGGCACTCTTATACCTAGTACACTAGGTAGGCAATGCGACTCAAGCGATATGCTATAATATAGTAATTTATTGGTAGCGATGAATACAGATATATATCAATATACAGTTGATAGTAAAAACCTAATAGCTTAACCCTCTAAATACATTAATAAAAATTCACATAAAATTGATAAATAAAATAAGCATAGATCTATCCACTGTTATAGCTAATGGAAAGACAGAGGTCCAGTCTTGCGTGGATAGAGGAGGCACAATATAGTCCGTTACCTACAACAGTGGTTTAGCAGCAATTATAACTCCAGGGAAATTTGTGAATAAATAGATGAATCAATAGATAATATGTGAAAAATCGACAATGCGTGAGATAACACAGTGACTAAAAGTGATAAGATATATTAAAACAATAATATAGTGTAAATGAATAAAATCGTGAAAAAATAAATAAATTAATAAATATCTCTGGAGAATGGATCTAATTGCTGTCTCCCACTTGTGGTATTGTTACAAGACAGTGTCTCTAGTTGATGGAAAACGTATGGGCTGGCTCGCTGTTTAATCCACACAATTGTCCGCAGGTAGACTCAGTTTAGATACATGGGCTGTATCATTAAACAGCCGCGGCAGTATAAGTGTATCCAATACTGTTGCAATTAGGTGGAGCAATAGTGTGATTGTAGCAAACAGTATCAAAGTTAAGCAGCAGTACGTGTATGTCCAGCTATATTGTATCAATTCACAGATATCGGAGCTAGTAGCTCTTACTCACATACATTCCCACCGTGGCGTCCCACGTGGTGTAAGTTTGAGCAGCCTTGTCTCTCTGTAGCGCAGCTGTGCTGTATGTTGCCGATGCTGTCTCACCCCGACTGTGAAGAAAGTACTGGCTGTGTAGCGCTGCTGTTGCGTATCCGGTTTCTTTAGTTGGGATCAATGTTCCACCTGTTTAGGTCAATCCTGATCCTTGAACATTTGGGCTATCAGTCTCTATATCAATTCAGAGTGATCCATAGTTCGATTCTAATTAGAACCGTAATTCTGACATCCTTTGGAAAAGCGCTTTCTTAATCCAGTATAATAGAAAATGTTGCCGGTATGTTGTCAGATCCAATTGCTCCTTACCAGACGCGTTTCAAAGGCTTCCTGCCTTCTTCCTCAGTGGCTAATTTGGAACTGACTAACTAGCCGGCTTTTTATCCTCCATAGGGCTCTTTAGTGGACCTGAAATGGACCCACATGGATCTGGGTTTCGCAAGTGCATTTGGTATATATTGCGATAATCTTGCGGTATATATGCGGTTTTTATACACCCATGCGTTTTTATATATTCTATATTCCTATGTCTACCAGCATCCTTCTCCATATCAAATTTATGTTATAACTGATTGTAGTTAGATCTTATATGAATAAAACCATCCTATATCATAAATAAATGTCAGCATAATATAAACTCCTTTATTTTACTAAAATACAATATTTATACATCTTTATTATGTTAAAAATATATTAAATAGTTGAGAGCTTCTGTATTAGGTCTAAAAATATTATATAAAAATCTAAAATATAAATATAAATATAAATAGTTATTTCGGTGATATACTCAACACGTACATATATAAATATCCTTTTTTGGTTGATATGCAGCAAGCCATAACTAATGGGGCTCATCCTCTACAATGGTTCGGGCAGAGTGTATGGGATATAGATGAATGAACTGGGATCGGGGATCTCCAGCGCAGGGAGGGTCATAGTGCTGCTAAACAGCCCGACTAGTACCCCCCATGAGCCGAAGACACCCGACCCATCTGTCATGGTCTTACCTGCTTGCTGCTCTCCTTCGTTTGACATGTGCTGGTGGCCATCTTGGTTTCTGGGTTTCTTGTAGCCTTCCACCCTGCGGCTCCTCCTTCCCCTGGGAGGAGCTGGATGCCTAGCTCATATATATAGGAGGTCTGTGGCTTCAGTTCCTTGCTTGGTCCTCTTGTGTTCACATGCTTCTAAGACTGCTGCTGCTTCTGGTTCCTGATCCTGGCTTCGTCTGACTACCCTTCTGGTTCCTGATCCTGGCTTCGTCTGACTACCCTGCTGGTTCCTGATCCTGGCTTCGTCTGACTACCCTGCTGGTTCCTGATCCTGGCTTCGTCTGACTACCCTGCTGGTTCTTGATCCTGGCTTCGTCTGACTACCCTTCTGGTTCCTGACCTCTGGCTTTGCAAAGACTCTGCTCGGTTTCACCATCCGTTTGGACTTTTGCTTTACAGCTTTATTTTCAATAAAGCCTTCTTATTTTCACTTATCTCTTGTTGTACGTCTGGTTCATGGTTCCGTGACATTAGGACCAAGCCATGAATTCTGACGGTACAGGGCCATCCTCGCTACCCACGCTGGTTGCCAGACTTGATCAGCAGGATCACCTGTTGGGTCGGTTCGCTGTGGCGTTGCAAACCCTGCTTGAACGCACGGCTCATTTCGCTCCCGTTGCCGATGGGTCGGTTGTCGCTCCTGGGCTCGCTCCTACTGCCGCTCCGGTTGTTGCGCCAGAGTCTACCCCGACACCTGTTGTTGCGCCTGCGGTGTTTCGGGGTATGACCGGTTCTGCCCCTCTTCCACAGCGCTTTGGGGGAGAGCCAACTCGGTGCCGAGGTTTCCTTAACCAGGTGGGCATTTATTTCGAGTTGCTGCCACATGCCTTTCCTACTGAGAGATCAAAGGTGGGCTTCTTGATCTCGCTGCTCTCGGACAAGGCCTTGGCCTGGGCCAGCCCTTTATGGGAGAACAACAATCCGGTGGTTGCCGAGTTTTCCGGTTTTGTTGCTTCTCTTCGGAAGGTATTCGATGTGCCGGCTCGTGCTGCCTCTGCTGCGAAGCTCCTTATGTCCATCAGACAGGGTTCACGATCCGTAGCTGAATACGCCATTGAGTTTCGTACCCTGGCAGCAGAGGTGGGCTGGAATAATGAGGCTCTGGTCGCTGCTTTCTCTCATGGTCTCTCGGATGCCTTGAAGGATGAGGTTGCAGCTAAGGACCTACCAGTTGAGCTCGAGTCTCTTATTTCTTTCCTGATTTTGATTGACACCAGACTCAGGGAGAGACCTTCCTTTAAGGAGAACCTGCGGAGGTCTTCTAACAGATTGGTGCCTACGTTTGCTGTCCCACCCGTGCCTCCCTCTCCTCCCACGCCTCCTGGGGATGACTTGTCTGGGGGTGAACCCATGCAGCTGGGGTTTGCTCGCCTGTCCGAGGGGGAGAGGGCACTCCGGAGACGTGAGGGCCGATGCATGTACTGTGGTCTCGGTGGGCATTTTCGGTTGGCATGTCCGAACCGTCCGGGAAACGCTCGTACCCTGAGATCCTGTCGGGGGCAGATCTTGGGTGGAGTCTCCTCGTCCCCGGTTTCCCGTGTTGACAAACCACTGATCACTGTTGTCCTCTCCTGGGTCGGGGGCTCGGTGACGACCCAGGCGTTGGTGGACTCTGGTGCTGGTGGTTTGTTCATTGATAGTGTGTTCGCTGCCGCCAATTCCATTCCTCTGCAGGCTCGAGGTTCCCCACTGGCTCTTGAGGCGATAGACGGCAGACCCCTTCTGCCGCCACACGTGACTCATGAGACCCTTCCAGTGGGGATAGCCATTGGTGCCGTTCACAGAGAGTCGGTCTGCCTCCAGGTTATTTAGTCTCCACACTACTCGGTGGTCTTGGGGTACCCCTGGCTCCAGAAGCATAATCCGACTTTCGATTGGAGATCGGTCGAGATCCTCTCGTGGTCACCGCAGTGTGGGGCTAGTTGCATCCATGGGTCTGTCAAGTTGCTGTGTACTTCCTCGGACTCTCTGTTGCCTCCTGAATATGAGGAGTACCGGGATGTATTCGATAAGGTGCGCGCGGTTGCCCTACCTCCGCACCGCCCATATGATTGTGCCATAGAGTTACAATCTGGTGCCGTTCCTCCTCGTGGCAAAGTCTATCCACTGTCGGTAGCGGAGAATGAGGCCATGGAGGAGTACGTGAGGGAGGCGCTTTCACGCGGACACATTCGCAAATCTTCGTCCCCGGCAGGGGCTGGATTTTTCTTTGTGAAAAAGAAGGGCGGGTGAGTTGAGGCCTTGCATCGATTACAGGGGTCTCAATCGCATCACGATCAAGAACGCTTACCCGATACCCTTGATTTCCGAGCTGTTCGATCGCCTTAAAGGGGCCACGGTCTTTACCAAACTCGACCTGAGGGCGGCATATAACCTGGTAAGGATCAAGGCGGGCGATGAGTGGAAGACCGCGTTTAACACCAGGACCGGTCATTACGAATCCTTGGTTATGCCCTTTGGGTTGTGCAATGCGCCCGCAGTCTTTCAGGAATTCATCAACGATGTTTTCCGTGACCTGTTGCAGCAGTGTGTGGTAGTCTATTTGGATGACATCTTGGTATATTCTGAATCCATGGAGGCCCACATTCTGGATGTCAGACGAGTGTTGCAACGGTTACGAGAGAACAAGCTGTTCGGTAAGCTTGAGAAATGCGAATTTCACCGATCCCAGGTAACCTTCTTAGGTTACATCATTTCCGCTGAGGGGTTCTCCATGGATCCTGAGAAGGTTTCGGCTGTCTTACAGTGGCCCCAGCCCAGTGGTCTTCGTTCCCTGCAGCGCTTTTTGGGCTTCGCCAATTATTATCGGAAGTTCATCAGGGACTTTTCCATGCTGGCCAAGCCTCTCACGGATCTGACCAGGAAGGGCAGTAATTCCCAGGTCTGGCCGCTCGAGGCCATCCGAGCTTTTGAGGCCCTAAAGTCCGCCTTTGTGTCGGCTCCAATTCTGTCGCATCCCAACCCTGGGTTGCCCTTTGTCCTCGAGGTGGACGCGTCTGAGACGGGAGTAGGCGCCCTTCTGTCTCAGCGTAGAACACCAGAGGGTCCTCTGCTTCCTTGTGGGTTTTACTCCCGGAAACTGTCTTCCGCGGAGTGCAACTATCAGATTGGTGACAGGGAGTTATTGGCCATCGTGCAGGCCCTTAAAGAATGGAGGCACTTGCTCGAGGGTTCGGTGGTTCCGGTTCTCATCCTGACGGACCACAAGAATCTGACCTACCTTTCTGAGGCCAAGAGATTGACACCACGTCAGGCGGGATGGGCTCTGTTCTTGTCACATTTTAATTACGTGGTCTCCTACCTACCCGGTTCCAAGAACATCAGGGCGGATGCCTTATCACGGCAGTACTCCGAGCTGTCCAGGGAGGAGTCGATTCCGACTTCGGTCATACCTCCGAATCAGATCCTGGCCGCCATTCGCACCAGCCTGACCTCTCCCCTGGGTGAGCAGATTTTGGCGGCTCAATCTGGTGCTCCCTCTGGGAGACCCAACGGCAGATGTTTTGTGCCTGAGGAGTTGCGCACTCGGTTGTTGCGAACCTACCATAACTCCAAGACCGCGGGGGCATCCTGGAAAGAATCAGCTGTCCTGGGCTGTTTCACGTCTGTTCTGGTGGCCTTCCCTACGTTCCGACATCGCCGCATATGTAGCGGCATGCTCCGTTTGTGCCCAGAGTAAGTCCCCCTCGGCACCTTCCGTTGGGCCTTCTGCAACCCATAGCCACCGGGGAGCGTCCATGGTCACACCTGGGGATGGATTTCATTGTGGACCTCCCTGCATCCCGAGGCCATACGGTCATTCTCATGATTGTGGATCGGTTTTCCAAATGTGCCACTGTGTTCCTCTCAAGAAGTTACCCTCTGCACAAGAGTTGGCCACGATTTTTGCCAGGGAGGTCTTCCGGTTGCACGGTTTGCCTAAGGAGATTGTGTCGGATCGGGGGAGTCAGTTTGTGTCCAGGTTCTGGCGCGCCTTTTGCTCCCAGTTGGGGATTCATCTCTCCTTCTCCTCGGCCTACCACCCTCAGTCCAATGGGGCCGCAGAACGATCCAATCAGGCCTTGGAGCAATTCCTTCGTTGCTATGTCTCCGATCACCAAGACAATTGGGTTGACCTCCTGCCTTGGGCTGAGTTTGCCAGGAACACGGCGGTGAACTTTTCCTCTGGGACGTCTCCCTTCATGGCCAATTATGGGTTCCAACCTGCCGTGTTACCGGAGGTATTCTCTCCCCAGGATATTCCGGCTGTGGAGGATCACCTTTCCGTCCTACGTGCTTCTTGGGTACAGATCCAGAAGTCCCTTGAGGTCTCTGCGCAGCGCCAGAGACTCCAGGCTGATCGCAGACGAGCGCCTGCTCCTTCCTACCAGGTCGGAGACCGTGTATGGTTGTCCACCGCACCTCAACCTTCGAGTGCCCACTCCCAAGCTGGCGCCTCACTTTGTTGGTCCCTTCCGAGTGCTTCGCAGGGTAAACCCGGTAGCCTAGGCCCTTGCGCTTCCTCCTGGCATGCGGATCTCCAACGTGTTTCATGTCTCCCTGTTGAAGCCACTGGTGTGTAATCGTTTCACTTCCTCGGTTCCTCGGCCTCGTCCGGTCCAAGTGGGCAATCGTGAGGAATATGAGGTGAGCAATATCCTGGACTCACGCCTGGTCCGCGGTCGGTTGCAGTTTTTGGTCCATTGGCGTGGTTATGGTCCAGAGGAGCGTTCCTGGGTTCCCTCCGCAGATGTCCATGCTCCTGCCTTGCTCCGAGCCTTCCACGCACGCTTCCCTCAGAAACCGTTTTGTGCTCCGCGGAGGAGGGGCCCTTGAGGGGGAGGTACTGTCATGGTCTTACCTGCTTGCTGCTCTCCTTCGTTTGACATGTGCCTGGTGGCCATCTTGGTTTCTGGGTTTCTTGTAGCCTTCCACCCTGCGGCTCCTCCTTCCCCTGGGAGGAGCTGGATGCCTAGCTCATATATATAGGAGGTCTGTGGCTTCAGTTCCTTGCTTGGTCCTCTTGTGTTCACATGCTTCTAAGACTGCTGCTGCTTCTGGTTCCTGATCCTGGCTTCGTCTGACTACCCTTCTGGTGCCTGATCCTGGCTTCGTCTGACTACCCTGCTGGTTCCTGATCCTGGCTTCGTCTGACTACCCTGCTGGTTCCTGATCCTGGCTTCGTCTGACTACCCTGCTGGTTCCTGATCCTGGCTTCGTCTGACTACCCTTCTGGTTCCTGACCTCTGGCTTCGCAAAGACTCTGCTCGGTTTCACCATCCGTTTGGACTTTTGCTTTACAGCTTTATTTTCAATAAAGCCTTCTTATTTTCACTTATCTCTTGTTGTACGTCTGGTTCATGGTTCCGTGACACCATCATAGAAACCCAAATATTTCCAACTCGGCGTTGAGTCCATCAGGAGCCAAACTGCCGAATTCGAATATCTTCCTAGACTCCGCCCTAGACATTCGGGCAATATGGTTGCCCCCCCTCCAATGGCGTTCTATTTGTTCAAATGCTGCAAAGGTTAGAGACTTCGGATCTTGATTATGTATCAGTTTAAAATGTTTTGATAGTACATGTTTTTCGTACCCTTTCTTAATATTGTTGATGTGTTCCGCTATCCTAACTTTTAGGGGTCTTTTAGTCCTTCAATATATTGTTTGGGCACATGGCATTCAATAATGTAGATTACGTTTGAGCTATTGCAAGTGATAAGATTTTTTTATCTCAACTGAAAAATTATTTTGTGTTGAGGTCACTCACATAGTTTTTTTTGGGAATGACGTATTCCTACAGTTTATACAGCCTCCACATCTGTAGAATCCACTCATTTTTAACCATTTATTAACAGAACCGGTTTCTCTTATCTGATTTTTAATGGATGGTGCTATTTTCAGGCCCAAAATTGGGGGCCTTTGTATACACTATCACCGGTAATGGTGGGATTAGGGGGCCTATGGTTTTATCTTTCTGGATAAGGTGCCAATTCTTTTTAATGCTTTGCTCTATTTTTTTATGTTGTGCATTAAAAGGTAGTATTATACGGAATTTGTTATCATCAATGGGTTTGTCATCCTTCTTCTGTTTACTCTCAAAAAACATTTTTCTATCCATTTTTCTGACCTTACAAAGTGCTTTTTCAACAACTATCTCTGGGTATTCTTTCTCCAGAATTTTTTCTTTCATAATCACAGCTTCATCCTCAAATTCTGTCTGGTTAGTGCAGTTCCTCTTTATTCTACGGAACTGTCCTGTAGGTATATTTAATAAACATACAGGCAAATGAAGCTAGAAAAGAAGATGAGCTGGTTCTTAGCTACTTCTTTCTGGAAAGTGGTGCAAACAAAATGATCTACCTGCGTAGTAATCCGAATGTCTAGGAATTCTGTATATTCCTGATTAATATTGGAGGAGAATTTAAGATTGCAATCATTTCTATTGATATCTTCCAAGAAGGTGTGGAGGCTAGATATATCTCCTGCCAGACAAAAATAATGTCATCTATGTAACGCTGCCAGAGCACCAGGTCCGACCCCCAGCCTGGGCAAGATGGTCTCCTGTTCCCACTGTGCCATAAACAAATTGGCATAGCTGGGGGCGAACCTGGTGCCCATGGCAGTGCCACGTGTCTGCAGGTAATAAGCCCCCCTCGAAAAAGAAATAATTATGTGTTAAGATGTATCTTACACCCTCTCCCAAAAATTCTATTTGTCTCTCTCCAAGATTCCCATAGTTTCTCAGCTGTAATTTCATGTTATTTATGCCCTGTTCATGGTCAATCACGGTATAGAGCGATTGTACATCCAATGTTCCTATAAGCCAGTGAGGCTCCACCTTCAGATTTTCTAAATCTGGACAATCTGTGTGGTGTCTTTTAAATATGATGGAGTGTTCTTCACTGTAGGTTGAATTAGTTGATCTATATACTTAGACAAATTGGATGACAAAGACTCTATACCCGAATTATAGGGCGACCTGTGGACTCGACATGCTTTTGTGTATCTTGGGGAGACAATAAAACACAGGTAGTCTCTGCTGCGTCCCCAGGATGAAATCAAATTCCTGTTTAGAAAGCAGTCCATCTTCCAAACCTCCCTCACAGTATTGGTTTAATAATTCTGAGAATTCTTCTATTGGATCCTCCCTCAGTTTCTTATATGTTGTTATATCCGCAAGCTGTCTTAAACACTCTGCATTGTATTTTGGCGGTTTCAAGAAGGCACAATAGCTCCGCTTTGTCAGCGGGCCGAATAGTGAGATTATTGATTTTTTGGAATTCTTTAATTGCTTTAGTCTCCTGTCAGGTCAGATTGTTTCTCCTTGAATATTTGTCAGATACTTTCCTCAAGTCTGTCTCTTATTCTTCCTAAAAGTCCCTATCTCTATTCCAATTTCCTGTCTAGGGAATTTTTTAGACTTGGTTTCAAGATTGTATGTTGGACTTACCATCCACATGTTCATCTGTATTTCCTAGTATCGGATTTTTAAAAAATATTTTTTCAAGCACAGCTTCCTCACAAATTTTTCTATCCCTATATACGTGTCAAATTTATTCAGTTTCGCTGTAGGTGCAAACTTAAGACCCCTGTTTAGCAGTCTTTTCTGGGGATGAGTCAAGACGACCGAACTGAGGTTCACTATAGCGTCTGAGTTATTTATCTGTGTCCGTTGTAAGTCCCTCTTTTTTCTTTGGGACCTTCGTATCTTTCTTTTGGGTCTAGATTCTGTGGATATCTGTGGGTCCCCTCTCTCAGATGTTTGGGTGTCTGTTGCTGTCTGTAATTCTGAGGGGGACGAATCCTCTGTTGTGGCTCGTAATCGTCTATTTGATGATTGAGCCTGGTCCTCAGATTGTATGTATGTGGTTGTTCTCTTGTTGGTGATCTCGATCTGTGTCTGGTTCTCATGTTGTGGCCTGTTCCTATCTGTTGGTGTTGGGCATATGTATTGGTTGGTGTCAATGATCTCTGTCTGATTCTTGTCTTGTGGTGGGGTGGAGTTCTGTCTAAAAAATGGTTATCATTCAATGCCTCAAATCTATTATTCACCGGTATATTGTATCTGGGAGGATGTATATCATCATTGTGATGATCCAAAAATCTTGTATTTAGATCACCTTCTTGTGAATTGTTTCTATTTTGATATCCTTCCATTGGTTTGGCATTAAATCTATATTTTTTTGTTTTTTTATATATTATTTCTGATTCCATTTTGTCTAAACTTCTGCATATGCGTGCCTGCCATATAGCTAATTCTTCATTGGCTGGTATTTTTTCAACAGAGATTTTTATCGTATTAATTCTCTCAGTTAGTTTTTCCAATAGTTTACTTCTCCTTTTTATAATAAGTTGTATTAGCATTATTGATTGGGAGAAGAGCAATGCTTCCCACTCCTTATTGAATTCTTCATTACAAAGATCTTGTGCAGGGATTTTAGATATCATTAACCCCTTAGGGATTTTCTTATCCTCAATACATAGTTTCAGCGACTTGATTTCCCACTGTTGTCTTAGTTGTTTTAGCAACAGTGGTTCAAGTTCCCTGAATATTTCTTCTATAGATTTGTCTCCCCCAGTGGCATTTAAATCATGAGTGGTAAAATCTTCAAACCTATATGTTTCCACTTTGAGTCGCTTGCTTTCCATGTGATTCCAGATATCCATCACTAAGCAGGGGGAGCTCTATCCTCAGTGGGTACAAATATAAATAGGTATAAAGGAGGGATAGAGGATGGCTCACCTCTGGTTAATGATGGCAAGGTGCACCAGACAGATGTTGTACCCAGTCACCAAAAAACAATAGTAATAGAAATAGAATGGGCACTCTTATACCTAGTACACTAGGTAGGCAATGCGACTCAAGCGATATGCTATAATATAGTAATTTATTGGTAGCGATGAATACAGATATATATCAATATACAGTTGATAGTAAAAACCTAATAGCTTAACCCTCTAAATACATTAATAAAAATTCACATAAAATTGATAAATAAAATAAGCATAGATCTATCCACTGTTATAGCTAATGGAAAGACAGAGGTCCAGTCTTGCGTGGATAGAGGAGGCACAATATAGTCCGTTACCTACAACAGTGGTTTAGCAGCAATTATAACTCCAGGGAAATTTGTGAATAAATAGATGAATCAATAGATAATATGTGAAAAATCGACAATGCGTGAGATAACACAGTGACTAAAAGTGATAAGATATATTAAAACAATAATATAGTGTAAATGAATAAAATCGTGAAAAAATAAATAAATTAATAAATATCTCTGGAGAATGGATCTAATTGCTGTCTCCCACTTGTGGTATTGTTACAAGACAGTGTCTCTAGTTGATGGAAAACGTATGGGCTGGCTCGCTGTTTAATCCACAAAATTGTCCGCAGGTAGACTCAGTTTAGATACATGGGCTGTATCATTAAACAGCCGCGGCAGTATAAGTGTATCCAATACTGTTGCAATTAGGTGGAGCAATAGTGTGATTGTAGCAAACAGTATCAAAGTTAAGCAGCAGTACGTGTATGTCCAGCTATATTGTATCAATTCACAGATATCGGAGCTAGTAGCTCTTACTCACATACATTCCCTCCGTGGCGTCCCACGTGGTGTAAGTTTGAGCAGCCTTGTCTCTCTGTAGCGCAGCTGTGCTGTATGTTGCCGATGCTGTCTCACCCCGACTGTGAAGAAAGTGCTGGCTGTGTAGCGCTGCTGTTGCGTATCCGGTTTCTTTAGTTGGGATCAATGTTCCACCTGTTTAGGTCAATCCTGATCCTTGAACATTTGGGCTATCAGTCTCTATATCAATTCAGAGTGATCCATAGTTCGATTCTAATTAGAACCGTAATTCTGACATCCTTTGGAAAAGCGCTTTCTTAATCCAGTATAATAGAAAATGTTGCCGGTATGTTGTCAGATCCAATTGCTCCTTACCAGACGCGTTTCAAAGGCTTCCTGCCTTCTTCCTCAGTGGCTAATTTGGAACTGACTAACTAGCCGGCTTTTTATCCTCCATAGGGCTCTTTAGTGGACCTGAAATGGACCCACATGGATCTGGGTTTCGCAAGTGCATTTGGTATATATTGCGATAATCTTGCGGTATATATGCGGTTTTTATACACCCATGCGTTTTTATATATTCTATATTCCTATGTCTACCAGCATCCTTCTCCATATCAAATTTATGTTATAACTGATTGTAGTTAGATCTTATATGAATAAAACCATCCTATATCATAAATAAATGTCAGCATAATATAAACTCCTTTATTTTACTAAAATACAATATTTATACATCTTTATTATGTTAAAAATATATTAAATAGTTGAGAGCTTCTGTATTAGGTCTAAAAATATTATATAAAAATCTAAAATATAAATATAAATATAAATAGTTATTTCGGTGATATATATATATATATATCCCATACACTCTGCCCGAACCATTGTAGAGGATGAGCCCCATTAGTTATGGCTTGCTGCATATCAACCAAAAAAGGATATTTATATATGTACGTGTTGAGTATATCACCGAAATAACTATTTATATTTATATTTATATTTTAGATTTTTATATAATATTTTTAGACCTAATACAGAAGCTCTCAACTATTTAATATATTTTTAACATAATAAAGATGTATAAATATTGTATTTTAGTAAAATAAAGGAGTTTATATTATGCTGACATTTATTTATGATATTTGATGGTTTTATTCATATAAGATCTAACTACAATCAGTTATAACATAAATTTGATATGGAGAAGGATGCTGGTAGACATAGGAATATAGAATATAAAAAAACGCATGGGTGTATAAAAACCGCATATATACCGCAAGATTATCGCAATATATACCAAATGCACTTGCGAAACCCAGATCCATGTGGGTCCATTTCAGGTCCACTAAAGAGCCCTATGGAGGATAAAAAGCCGGCTAGTTAGTCAGTTCCAAATTAGCCACTGAGGAAGAAGGCAGGAAGCCTTTGAAACGCGTCTGGTAAGGAGCAATTGGATCTGACAACATACCGGCAACATTTTCTATTATACTGGATTAAGAAAGCGCTTTTCCAAAGGATGTCAGAATTACGGTTCTAATTAGAATCGAACTATGGATCACTCTGAATTGATATAGAGACTGATAGCCCAAATGTTCAAGGATCAGGATTGACCTAAACAGGTGGAACATTGATCCCAACTAAAGAAACCGGATACGCAACAGCAGCGCTACACAGCCAGCACTTTCTTCACAGTCGGGGTGAGACAGCATCGGCAACATACAGCACAGCTGCGCTACAGAGAGACAAGGCTGCTCAAACTTACACCACGTGGGACGCCACGGTGGGAATGTATGTGAGTAAGAGCTACTAGCTCCGATATCTGTGAATTGATACAATATAGCTGGACATACACGTACTGCTGCTTAACTTTGATACTGTTTGCTACAATCACACTATTGCTCCACCTAATTGCAACAGTATTGGATACACTTATACTGCCGCGGCTGTTTAATGATACAGCCCATGTATCTAAACTGAGTCTACCTGCGGACAATTGTGTGGCTTAAACAGCGAGCCAGCCCATACGTTTTCCATCAACTAGAGACACTGTCTTGTAACAATACCACAAGTGGGAGACAGCAATTAGATCCATTCTCCAGAGATATTTATTAATTTATTTATTTTTTCACGATTTTATTCATTTACACTATATTATTGTTTTAATATATCTTATCACTTTTAGTCACTGTGTTATCTCACGCATTGTCGATTTTTCACATATTATCTATTGATTCATCTATTTATTCACAAATTTCCCTGGAGTTATAATTGCTGCTAAACCACTGTTGTAGGTAACAGACTATATTGTGCCTCCTCTATCCACGCAAGACTGGACCTCTGTCTTTCCATTAGCTATAACAGTGGATAGATCTATGCTTATTTTATTTATCAATTTTATGTGAATTTTTATTAATGTATTTAGAGGGTTAAGCTATTAGGTTTTTACTATCAACTGTATATTGATATATATCTGTATTCATCGCTACCAATAAATTACTATATTATAGCATATCGCTTGAGTCGCATTGCCTACCTAGTGTACTAGGTATAAGAGTGCCCATTCTATTTCTATTACTATTGTTTTTTGGTGACTGGGTACAACATCTGTCTGGTGCACCTTGCCATCATTAACCAGAGGTGAGCCATCCTCTATCCCTCCTTTATACCTATTTATATTTGTACCCACTGAGGATAGAGCTCCCCCTGCTTAGTGATGGATATCTGGAATCACATGGAAAGCAAGCGACTCAAAGTGGAAACATATAGGTTTGAAGATTTTACCACTCATGATTTAAATGCCACTGGGGGAGACAAATCTATAGAAGAAATATTCAGGGAACTTGAACCACTGTTGCTAAAACAACTAAGACAACAGTGGGAAATCAAGTCGCTGAAACTATGTATTGAGGATAAGAAAATCCCTAAGGGGTTAATGATATCTAAAATCCCTGCACAAGATCTTTGTAATGAAGAATTCAATAAGGAGTGGGAAGCATTGCTCTTCTCCCAATCAATAATGCTAATACAACTTATTATAAAAAGGAGAAGTAAACTATTGGAAAAACTAACTGAGAGAATTAATACGATAAAAATCTCTGTTGAAAAAATACCAGCCAATGAAGAATTAGCTATATGGCAGGCACGCATATGCAGAAGTTTAGACAAAATGGAATCAGAAATAATATATAAAAAAACAAAAAAATATAGATTTAATGCCAAACCAATGGAAGGATATCAAAATAGAAACAATTCACAAGAAGGTGATCTAAATACAAGATTTTTGGATCATCACAATGATGATATACATCCTCCCAGATACAATATACCGGTGAATAATAGATTTGAGGCATTGAATGATAACCATTTTTTAGACAGAACTCCACCCCACCACAAGACAAGAATCAGACAGAGATCATTGACACCAACCAATACATATGCCCAACACCAACAGATAGGAACAGGCCACAACATGAGAACCAGACACAGATCGAGATCACCAACAAGAGAACAACCACATACATACAATCTGAGGACCAGGCTCAATCATCAAATAGACGATTACGAGCCACAACAGAGGATTCGTCCCCCTCAGAATTACAGACAGCAACAGACACCCAAACATCTGAGAGAGGGGACCCACAGATATCCACAGAATCTAGACCCAAAAGAAAGATACGAAGGTCCCAAAGAAAAAAGAGGGACTTACAACGGACACAGATAAATAACTCAGACGCTATAGTGAACCTCAGTTCGGTCGTCTTGACTCATCCCCAGAAAAGACTGCTAAACAGGGGTCTTAAGTTTGCACCTACAGCGAAACTGAATAAATTTGACACGTATATAGGGATAGAAAAATTTGTGAGGAAGCTGTGCTTGAAAAAATATTTTTTTAAAAATCCGATACTAGGAAATACAGATGAACATGTGGATGGTGAAGTCCAACATACAATCTTGAAACCAAAGTCTAAAAAATTCCCTAGACAGGAAATTGGAATAGAGATAGGGACTTTTAGGAAGAATATAGAGACAGACTTGAGGAAAGTATCTGACAAATATTCAAGGAGAAACAATCTGACCTGACAGGAGACTAAAGCAATTAAAGAATTCCAAAAAATCAATAATCTCACTATTCGGCCCGCTGACAAAGGCGGAGCTATTGTGCTTCTTGAAACCGCAAAATACAATGCAGAGTGTTTAAGACAGCTTGCGGATATAACAACATATAAGAAACTGAGGGAGGATCCAATAGAAGAATTCTCAGAATTATTAAACCAATACTGTGAGGGAGGTTTGGAAGATGGACTGCTTTCTAAACAGGAATTTGATTTCATCCTGGGGACGCAGCAGAGACTACCTGTGTTTTATTGTCTCCCCAAGATACACAAAAGCATGTCGGATCCACCAGGTCGCCCTATAATTTCGGGTATAGAGTCTTTGTCATCCAATTTGTCTAAGTATATAGATCAACTAATTCAACCTACAGTGAAGAACACTCCATCATATTTAAAAGACACCACACAGATTGTCCAGATTTTAGAAAATCTGAAGGTGGAGCCTCACTGGCTTATAGGAACATTGGATGTACAATCGCTCTATACCGTGATTGACCATGAACAGGGCATAAATAACATGAAATTACAGCTGAGAAACTATGGGAATCTTGGAGAGAGACAAATAGAATTTTTGGGAGAGGGTGTAAGATACATCTTAACACATAATTATTTCTTTTTAGAGGGGGCTTATTACCTGCAGACACGTGGCACTGCCATGGGCACCAGGTTCGCCCCCAGCTATGCCAATTTGTTTATGGCACAGTGGGAACAGGAGACCATCTTGCCCAGGCTGGGGTCGGACCTGGTGCTCTGGCAGCGTTACATAGATGACATTATTTTTGTCTGGCAGGGAGATATATCTAGCCTCCACACCTTCTTGGAAGATATCAATAGAAATGATTGCAATCTTAAATTCTCCTCCAATATTAATCAGGAATATACAGAATTCCTAGACATTCGGATTACTACGCAGGTAGATCATTTTGTTTGCACCACTTTCCAGAAAGAAGTAGCTAAGAACAGCTTCATCCTCTTTTCTAGCTGTCATTTGCCTGTATGGTTATTAAATATACCTACAGGACAGTTCCGTAGAATAAAGAGGAACTGCACTAACCAGACAGAATTTGAGGATGAAGCTGTGATTATGAAAGAAAAATTCTTGGAGAAAGAATACCCAGAGATAGTTGTTGAAAAAGCACTTTGTAAGGTCAGAAAAATGGATAGAAAAATGTTTTTTGAGAGTAAACAGAAGAAGGATGACAAACCCATTGATGATAACAAATTCCGTATAATACTACCTTTTAATGCACAACATAAAAAAATAGAGCAAAGCATTAAAAAGAATTGGCACCTTATCCAGAAAGATAAAACCATAGGCCCCCTAATCCCACCATTACCGGTGATAGTGTATACAAAGGCCCCCAATTTGGGCCTGAAAATAGCACCATCCATTAAAAATCAGATAAGAGAAACCGGTTCTGTTAATAAATGGTTAAAAATGAGTGGATTCTACAGATGTGGAGGCTGTATAAACTGTAGGAATACGTCATTCCCAAAAAAAACTATGTGAGTGACCTCAACACAAAATAATTTTTCAGTTGAGATAAAAAATCTTCTCACTTGCAATAGCTCAAACGTAATCTACATTATTGAATGCCCATGTGCCAAACAATATATTGGTAGGACTAAAAGACCCCTAAAAGTTAGGATAGCGGAACACATCAACAATATTAACCACCTCAGGACCGCCGTACGCAGGATTGCGTCTTTGCGGCGGTCCTGTTGTTCTGGGTGGACGCGCCGGTGCGTCCTCTCGCGAGACGCGAGATTTCCTGTGAACGCGCGCACACAGGCGCGCGCGTTCACAGGATCGGAAGGTAAGCGAGTGGATCTCCAGCCTGCCAGCGGCGATCGTTCGCTGGCAGGCTGGAGATGTGATTTTTTTAACCCCTAACAGGTATATTAGACGCTGTTTTGATAACAGCGTCTAATATACCTGCTACCTGGTCCTCTGGTGGTCCCCTTTGTTTGGATCGACCACCAGAGGACACAGGCAGCTCAGTAATATGTTGCACCAAGCACCACTACACTACACCCCCCCCCCCCGTCACTTATTAACCCCTTATTAGCCCTTGATCACCCCTGATCACCCCATATAGACTCCCTGATCACCCCCCTGTCATTGATTACCCCCCTGTCATTGATCACCCCCCTGTAAAGCTCCATTCAGATGTCCGCATGATTTTTACGGATCCACTGATAGACTGATCGGATCCGTAAAAATCATACGGACGTCTGAATGCAGCCTTACAGGGGAGTGATAAATGACGGAGGTGATCACCCCATATAGACTCCCTGATCACCCCCCTGTCATTGATCACCCCCCTGTAAAGCTCCATTCAGATGTCCGCATGATTTTTACGGATCCACTGATAGACTGATCGGATCCGTAAAAATCATACGGACGTCTGAATGCAGCCTTACAGGGGAGTGATCAATGACTGTGGTGATCACCCCATATAGACTCCCTGATCACCCCCCTGTCATTGATTACCCCTCTGTCATTGATCACCCCCCTGTAAAGCTCCATTCAGATGTCCGCATGATTTTTACGGATCCACTGATAGATCATGCGGACGTCTGAATGGAGCTTTACAGGGGGGTGATCATGACTGTGGTGATCACCCCATATAGACTCCCTGATCACCCCCCTGTCATTGATTACCCCCCCTGTCATTGATCACCCCCCTGTAAAGCTCCTTCAGATGTCCGCATGATTTTTACGGATCCACTGATAGACGGATCGGATCCGTAAAAATCATACGGACGTCTGAATGCAGCCTTACAGGGGAGTGATAAATGACGGAGGGGATCACCCCATATAGACTCCCTGATCACCCCCCTGTCATTGATTCACCCCCCTGTAAAGCTCCATTCAGATGTCGCATGATTTTTACGGATCCACTGATAGACTGATCGGATCCGTAAAAATCATACGGACGTCTGAATGCAGCCTTACAGGGGAGTGATCAATGACTGTGGTGATCACCCCATTAGACTCCCCTGATCACCCCCTGTCATTGATTACCCCTCTGTCATTGATCACCCCCCTGTAAGCTCCATTCAGATGTCCGCATGATTTTTACGGATCCACTGATAGAACTGATCGGATCCGTAAAAATCATACGGACGTCTGAAGGAGGCCTTACAGGGGAGTGATCAATGACTGTGGTGATCACCCCATATAGACCTCCTCGATCACCCCCCTGTCATTGATTACCCCCCCTGTCATTGATCACCCCCCTGTAAAGCTCCATTCAGATGTCCGCATGATTTTTACGGGATCCACTGATAGACTGATCGGATCCGTAAAAATCATACGGACGTCTGAATGCAGCCTACAGGGGAGTGATCAATGACTGTGGTGATCACCCCATATAGACTCCCTGATCACCCCCCTGTCATTGATTACCCCTCTGTCATTGATCACCCCCCTGTAAAGCCCATTCAGATGTCCGCATGATTTTTACGGATCCACTGATAGACTGATCGGTCCGTAAAAATTCATACGGACGTCTGAATGCAGCCTTACAGGGAGTGATCAATGACTGTGGTGATCACCCCATATAGACTCCCTGATCACCCCCCTGTCATTGATTACCCCTCTGTCCATTGATCACCCCCCTGTAAAGCTCCATTCAGATGTCCCGCATGATTTTTACGGATCCACTGATAGACTGATCGGATCCGTAAAAATCATACGGACGTCTGAATGCAGCCTTACAGGGGAGTGATCAATGGACTGTGGTGATCACCCCATATAGACTCCCTGATCACCCCCTGTCATTGAGTTACCCCTCTGTCATTGATCACCCCCCTGTAAAGCTCCATTCAGATGTCCGCATGATTTTACGGATCCACTGATAGACTGATCGATCCGTAAAAATCATACGGACGTCTGAAGCAGCCTTACAGGGGGGTGATCAATGACAGTTGGGTCGATCACCCCATATAGACTCCCTGATCACCCCCTGTCATTGATCACCCCCTGTCATTGTTCACCCCCTGTCATTGATCCCCCCACCCCCTCTGTAAGGCTGCATTCAGTCTTTTTTTTGGCCCAAGTTAGCGGAATTTTTTTTTTTTTCTTACAAAGTCACATATTCCACTAACTTGTGACAAAAAATAAAATCTCACATGAACTCACCATACCCCTCACGGAATCCAAATGCGTAAAATTTTTTAGACATTTATATTCCAGACTTCTTCTCACGCTTTAGGGCCCCTAGAATGCCAGGGCAGTATAAATACCCCACATGTGACCCCATTTCGGAAAGAAGACACCCCCAGGTATTCCGTGAGGGGCATATTGAGTCCATGAAAGATTGAAATTTTTGTCCCAAGTTAGCGGAACGGGAGACTTTGTGAGAAAAAAATAAAAAATATCAATTTCCGCTAACTTGTGCCAAAAAAAAAAAATTTCTATGAACTCGCCATGCCCCTCATTGAATACCTTGGGGTGTCTTCTTTCCAAAATGGGGTCACATGTCGGGTATTTATACTGCCCTGGCATTCTAGGGGCCCCAAAGCGTGAGAAGAAGTCTGGTATCCAAATGTCTAAAAATGCCCTCCTAAAAGGAATTTGGGCCCCTTTGCGCATCTAGGCTGCAAAAAAGTGTCACACATCTGGTATCGCCGTACTCAGGAGAAGTTGGGGAATGTGTTTTGGGGTGTCATTTTACATATACCCATGCTGGGTGAGATAAATATCTTGGTCAAATGCCAACTTTGTATAAAAAAATGGAAAAAGTTGTCTTTTGCCAAGATATTTCTCTCACCCAGCATGGGTATATGTAAAAAGACACCCCAAAACACATTCCCCAACGTCTCCTGAATACGGCGATACCAGATGTGTGACACTTTTTTGCAGCCTAGGTGGGCAAAGGGGCCCACATTCCAAAGAGCACCTTTCGGATTTTACTGGTCATTTACCTACTTACCACACATTAGGGCCCCTGGAAAATGCCAGGGCAGTATAACTACCCCACAAGTGACCCCATTTTGGAAAGAAGACACCCCAAGGTATTCCGTGAGGGGCATGGCGAGTTCCTAGAATTTTTTATTTTTTGTCACAAGTTAGTGGAAAATGATGATTTTTTTTTTTTTTTTTTTTTCATACAAAGTCTCATATTCCACTAACTTGTGACAAAAAATAAAAACTTCCATGAACTCACTATGCCCATCAGCGAATACCCTGGGGTCTCTTCTTTCCAAAATGGGGTCACTTGTGGGGTAGTTATACTGCCCTGGCATTCTAGGGGCCCAAATGTGTGGTAAGGAGTTTGAAATCAAATTCTGTAAAAAATGACGAGTGAAATCCGAAAGGTGCTCTTTGGAATATGGGCCCCTTTGCCCACCTAGGCTGCAAAAAAGTGTCACACATCTGGTATCTCCGTACTCAGGAGAAGGTGGAGAATGTGTTTTGGGGTGTCATTTTACATATACCCATGCTGGGTGAGAGAAATATCTTGGCAAAAGACAACTTTTCCCATTTTTTTATACAAAGTTGGCATTTGACCAAGATATTTATCTCACCCAGCATGGGTATATGTAAAAAGACACCCCAAAACACATTCCCCAACGTCTCCTGAATACGGCGATACCAGATGTGTGACACTTTTTTGCAGCCTAGGTGGGCAAAGGGGCCCACATTCCAAAGAGCACCTTTCGGATTTCACTGGTCATTTACCTACTTACCACACATTAGGGCCCCTGGAAAATGCCAGGGCAGTATAACTACCCCACAAGTGACCCCATTTTGGAAAGAAGACACCCCAAGGTATTCCGTGAGGGGCATGGCGAGTTCCTAGAATTTTTTATTTTTTGTCACAAGTTAGTGGAAAATGATGATTTTTTTTATTTATTTTTTTTCATACAAAGTCTCATATTCCACTAACTTGTGACAAAAAATAAAAACTTCCATGAACTCACTATGCCCATCAGCGAATACCCTGGGGTCTCTTCTTTCCAAAATGGGGTCACTTGTGGGGTAGTTATACTGCCCTGGCATTCTAGGGGCCCAAATGTGTGGTAAGGAGTTTGAAATCAAATTCTGTAAAAAATGACGAGTGAAATTCGAAAGGTGCTCTTTGGAATGTGGGCCCCTTTGCCCATCTAGGCTGCAAAAAAGTGTCACACATCTGGTATCTCCGTACTCAGGAGAAGGTGGGGAATGTGTTTTGGGGTGTCTTTTTACATATACCCATGCTGGGTGAGAGAAATATCTTGGCAAAAGACAACTTTTCCCATTTTTTTATACAAAGTTGGCATTTGACCAAGATATTTATCTCACCCAGCATGGGTATATGTAAAAAGACACCCCAAAACACATTCCCCAACTTCTACTGAATACGGAGATACCAGATGTGTGACACTTTTTTGCAGCCTAGGTGGGCAAAGGGGCCCACATTCCAAAGAGCACCTTTCGGATTTCACTCGTCATTTTTTACAGAATTTGATTTCAAACTCCTTACCACACATTTGGGCCCCTAGAATGCCAGGGCAGTATAACTACCCCACAAGTGACCCCATTTTGGAAAGAAGAGACCCCAAGGTATTTCGTGATGGGCATAGTGAGTTCATGGAAGTTTTTATTTTTTGTCACAAGTTAGTGGAACATGAGACTTTGTAAGAAAAAAAAAAAAAAGAAAAAAATCATCATTTTCCGCTAACTTGTGACAAAAAATAAAAAGTTCTATGAACTCACTATGCCCATCAGCGAATACCTTAGGGTGTGTATTTTCCGAAATGGGGTCATTTGTGGGGTGTTTGTACTGTCTGGCCATTGTAGAACCTCAGGAAACATGACAGGTGCTCAGAAAGTCAGAGCTGCTTCAAAAAGCGGAAATTCACATTTTTGTACCATAGTTTGTAAACGCTATAACTTTTACCCAAACCATTTTTTTTTTACCCAAACATTTTTTTTTAATCAAAGACATGTAGAACAATAAATTTAGAGCAAAATTTATATATGGATGTCGTTTTTTTTGCAAAATTTTACAACTGAAAGTGAAAAATGTCATTTTTTTGCAAAAAAATCGTTAAATTTCGATTAATAACAAAAAAAGTAAAAATGTCAGCAGCAATGAAATACCACTAAATGAAAGCTCTATTAGTGAGAAGAAAAGGAGGTAAAATTCATTTGGGTGGTAAGTTGCATGACCGAGCAATAAACGGTGAAAGTAGTGTAGGTCAGAAGTGTAAAAAGTGGCCTGGTCTTTCAGGGTGTTTAAGCACTGGGGGCTGAGGTGGTTAAGAAAGGGTACGAAAAACATGTACTATCAAAACATTTTAAACTGATACATAATCAAGATCCGAAGTCTCTAACCTTTGCAGCATTTGAACAAATAGAACGGCATTGGAGGGGGGGCAACCATATTGCCCGAATGTCTAGGGCGGAGTCTAGGAAGATATTCGAATTCGGCAGTTTGGCTCCTGATGGACTCAACGCCGAGTTGGAAATATTTGGGTTTCTATGATGGTGTCACGGAACCATGAACCAGACGTACAACAAGAGATAAGTGAAAATAAGAAGGCTTTATTGAAAATAAAGCTGTAAAGCAAAAGTCCAAACGGATAGTGAAACCGAGCAGAGTCTTTGCGAAGCCAGAGGTCAGGAACCAGAAGGGTAGTCAGACGAAGCCAGGATCAGGAACCAGCAGGGTAGTCAGACGAAGCCAGGATCAGGAACCAGCAGGGTAGTCAGACGAAGCCAGGATCAGGAACCAGCAGGGTAGTCAGACGAAGCCAGGATCAGGAACCAGAAGGGTAGTCAGACGAAGCCAGGATCAGGAACCAGAAGCAGCAGCAGTCTTAGAAGCATGTGAACACAAGAGGACCAAGCAAGGAACTGAAGCCACAGACCTCCTATATATATGAGCTAGGCATCCAGCTCCTCCCAGGGGAAGGAGGAGCCGCAGGGTGGAAGGCTACAAGAAACCCAGAAACCAAGATGGCCACCAGCACATGTCAAACGAAGGAGAGCAGCAAGCAGGTAAGACCATGACAGTACCTCCCCCTCAAGGGCCCCTCCTCCGCTGAGCACAAAACGGTTTCTGAGGGAAGCGTGTGTGGAAGGCTCGGAGCAGGGCAGGAGCATGGACATCTGCGGAGGGAACCCAGGAACGCTCCTCTGGACCATAACCACGCCAATGGACCAAAAACTGCAACCGACCGCGGACCAGGCGTGAGTCCAGGATATTGCTCACCTCATATTCCTCACGATTGCCCACTTGGACCGGACGAGGCCGAGGAACCGAGGAAGTGAAACGATTACACACCAGTGGCTTCAACAGGGAGACATGAAACACGTTGGAGATCCGCATGCCAGGAGGAAGCGCAAGGGCCTAGGCTACCGGGTTTACCCTGCGAAGCACTCGGAAGGGACCAAACAAAGCGAGGCGCCAGCTTGGGAGTGGGCACTCGAAGGTTGAGGTTGCGGGTGGACAACCATACACGGTCTCCGACCTGGTAGGAAGGAGCAGGCGCTCGTCTGCGATCAGCCTGGAGTCTCTGGCGCTGCGCAGAGACCTCAAGGGACTTCTGGATCTGTACCCAAGAAGCACGTAGGACGGAAAGGTGATCCTCCACAGCCGGAATATCCTGGGGAGAGAATACCTCCGGTAACACGGCAGGTTGGAACCCATAATTGGCCATGAAGGGAGACGTCCCAGAGGAAGAGTTCACCGCCGTGGTCCTGGCAAACTCAGCCCAAGGCAGGAGGTCAACCCAATTGTCTTGGTGATCGGAGACATAGCAACGAAGGAATTGCTCCAAGGCCTGATTGGATCGTTCTGCGGCCCCATTGGACTGAGGGTGGTAGGCCGAGGAGAAGGAGAGATGAATCCCCAACTGGGAGCAAAAGGCGCGCCAGAACCTGGACACAAACTGACTCCCCCGATCCGACACAATCTCCTTAGGCAAACCGTGCAACCGGAAGACCTCCCTGGCAAAAATCGTGGCCAACTCTTGTGCAGAGGGTAACTTCTTGAGAGGAACACAGTGGCACATTTTGGAAAACCGATCCACAATCATGAGAATGACCGTATGGCCTCGGGATGCAGGGAGGTCCACAATGAAATCCATCCCCAGGTGTGACCATGGACGCTCCCCGGTGGCTATGGGTTGCAGAAGACTTACTCTGGGCACAAACGGAGCATGCCGCTACATATGCGGCGATGTCGGAACGTAGGGAAGGCCACCAGAACAGACGTGAAACAGCCCAGGACAGCTGATTCTTTCCAGGATGCCCCGCGGTCTTGGAGTTATGGTAGGTTCGCAACAACCGAGTGCGCAACTCCTCAGGCACAAAACATCTGCCGTTGGGTCTCCCAGAGGGAGCACCAGATTGAGCCGCCAAAATCTGCTCACCCAGGGGAGAGGTCAGGCTGGTGCGAATGGCGGCCAGGATCTGATTCGAGGTATGACCGAAGTCGGAATCGACTCCTCCCTGGACAGCTCGGAGTACTGCCGTGATAAGGCATCCGCCCTGATGTTCTTGGAACCGGGTAGGTAGGAGACCACGTAATTAAAACGTGACAAGAACAGAGCCCATCTGGCCTGACGTGGTGTCAATCTCTTGGCCTCAGAAAGGTAGGTCAGATTCTTGTGGTCCGTCAGGATGAGAACCGGAACCACCGAACCCTCGAGCAAGTGCCTCCATTCTTTAAGGGCCTGCACGATGGCCAATAACTCCCTGTCACCAATCTGATAGTTGCACTCCGCGGAAGACAGTTTCCGGGAGTAAAACCCACAAGGAAGCAGAGGACCCTCTGGTGTTCTACGCTGAGACAGAAGGGCGCCTACTCCCGTCTCAGACGCGTCCACCTCGAGGACAAAGGGCAACCCAGGGTTGGGATGCGACAGAATCGGAGCCGACACAAAGGCGGACTTTAGGGCCTCAAAAGCTCGGATGGCCTCGAGCGGCCAGACCTGGGAATTACTGCCCTTCCTGGTCAGATCCGTGAGAGGCTTGGCCAGCATGGAAAAGTCCCTGATGAACTTCCGATAATAATTGGCGAAGCCCAAAAAGCGCTGCAGGGAACGAAGACCACTGGGCTGGGGCCACTGTAAGACAGCCGAAACCTTCTCAGGATCCATGGAGAACCCCTCAGCGGAAATGATGTAACCTAAGAAGGTTACCTGGGATCGGTGAAATTCGCATTTCTCAAGCTTACCGAACAGCTTGTTCTCTCGTAACCGTTGCAACACTCGTCTGACATGCAGAATGGGGGCCTCCATGGATTCAGAATATACCAAGATGTCATCCAAATAGACTACCACACACTGCTGCAACAGGTCACGGAAAACATCGTTGATGAATTCCTGAAAGACTGCGGGCGCATTGCACAACCCAAAGGGCATAACCAAGGATTCGTAATGACCGGTCCTGGTGTTAAACGCGGTCTTCCACTCATCGCCCGCCTTGATCCTTACCAGGTTATATGCCGCCCTCAGGTCGAGTTTGGTAAAGACCGTGGCCCCTTTAAGGCGATCGAACAGCTCGGAAATCAAGGGTATCGGGTAAGCGTTCTTGATCGTGATGCGATTGAGACCCCTGTAATCGATGCAAGGCCTCAACTCACCGCCCTTCTTTTTCACAAAGAAAAATCCAGCCCCTGCCGGGGACGAAGATTTGCGAATGTGTCCGCGTGAAAGCGCCTCCCTCACGTACTCCTCCATGGCCTCATTCTCCGCTACCGACAGTGGATAGACTTTGCCACGAGGAGGAACGGCACCAGATTGTAACTCTATGGCACAATCATATGGACGGTGCGGAGGTAGGGCAACCGCGCGCACCTTATCGAATACATCCTGGTACTCCTCATATTCAGGAGGCAACAGAGAGTCCGAGGAAGTACACAGCAACTTGACAGACCCATGGATGCAACTAGCCCCACACTGCGGTGACCACGAGAGGATCTCGACCGATCTCCAATCGAAAGTCGGATTATGCTTCTGGAGCCAGGGGTACCCCAAGACCACCGAGTAGTGTGGAGACGAAATAACCTGGAGGCAGACCGACTCTCTGTGAATGGCACCAATGGCTATCCCCACTGGAAGGGTCTCATGAGTCACGTGTGGCGGCAGAAGGGGTCTGCCGTCTATCGCCTCAAGAGCCAGTGGGGAACCTCGAGCCTGCAGAGGAATGGAATTGGCGGCAGCGAACACACTATCAATGAACAAACCACCAGCACCAGAGTCCACCAACGCCTGGGTCGTCACCGAGCCCCCGACCCAGGAGAGGACAACAGTGATCAGTGGTTTGTCAACACGGGAAACCGGGGACGAGGAGACTCCACCCAAGATCTGCCCCCGACAGGATCTCAGGGTACGAGCGTTTCCCGGACGGTTCGGACATGCCAACCGAAAATGCCCACCGAGACCACAGTACATGCATCGGCCCTCACGTCTCCGGAGTGCCCTCTCCCCCTCGGACAGGCGAGCAAACCCCAGCTGCATGGGTTCACCCCCAGACAAGTCATCCCCAGGAGGCGTGGGAGGAGAGGGAGGCACGGGTGGGACAGCAAACGTAGGCACCAATCTGTTAGAAGACCTCCGCAGGTTCTCCTTAAAGGAAGGTCTCTCCCTGAGTCTGGTGTCAATCAAAATCAGGAAAGAAATAAGAGACTCGAGCTCAACTGGTAGGTCCTTAGCTGCAACCTCATCCTTCAAGGCATCCGAGAGACCATGAGAGAAAGCAGCGACCAGAGCCTCATTATTCCAGCCCACCTCTGCTGCCAGGGTACGAAACTCAATGGCGTATTCAGCTACGGATCGTGAACCCTGTCTGATGGACATAAGGAGCTTCGCAGCAGAGGCAGCACGAGCCGGCACATCGAATACCTTCCGAAGAGAAGCAACAAAACCGGAAAACTCGGCAACCACCGGATTGTTGTTCTCCCATAAAGGGCTGGCCCAGGCCAAGGCCTTGTCCGAGAGCAGCGAGATCAAGAAGCCCACCTTTGATCTCTCAGTAGTAAAGGCATGTGGCAGCAACTCGAAATAAATGCCCACCTGGTTAAGGAAACCTCGGCACTGAGTTGGCTCTCCCCCAAAGCGCTGTGGAAGAGGGGCAGAACCGGTCATACCCCGAAACACCGCAGGCGCAACAACAGGTGTCGGGGTAGACTCTGGCGCAACAACCGGAGCGGCAGTAGGAGCGAGCCCAGGAGCGACAACCGACCCATCGGCAACGGGAGCGAAATGAGCCGTGCGTTCAAGCAGGGTTTGCAACGCCACAGCGAACCGACCCAACAGGTGATCCTGCTGATCAAGTCTGGCAACCAGCGTGGGTAGCGAGGATGGCCCTGTACCGTCAGAATTCATGGCTTGGTCCTAATGTCACGGAACCATGAACCAGACGTACAACAAGAGAGAAGTGAAAATAAGAAGGCTTTATTGAAAATAAAGCTGTAAAGCAAAAGTCCAAACGGATGGTGAAACCGAGCAGAGTCTTTGCGAAGCCAGAGGTCAGGAACCAGAAGGGTAGTCAGACAAAGCCAGGATCAGGAACCAGCAGGGTAGTCAGACGAAGCCAGGATCAGGAACCAGCAGGGTAGTCAGACGAAGCCAGGATCAGGAACCAGCAGGGTAGTCAGACGAAGCCAGGATCAGGAACCAGAAGGGTAGTCAGACGAAGCCAGGATCAGGAACCAGAAGCAGCAGCAGTCTTAGAAGCATGTGAACACAAGAGGACCAAGCAAGGAACTGAAGCCACAGACCTCCTATATATATGAGCTAGGCATCCAGCTCCTCCCAGGGGAAGGAGGAGCCGCAGGGTGGAAGGCTACAAGAAACCCAGAAACCAAGATGGCCACCAGCACATGTCAAACGAAGGAGAGCAGCAAGCAGGTAAGACCATGACAGATGGGTCGGGTGTCTTCGGCTCATGGGGGGTACTAGTCGGGCTGTTTAGCAGCACTATGACCCTCCCTGCGCTGGAGATCCCCGATCCCAGTTCATTCATCTATATCCCATACACTCTGCCCGAACCATTGTAGAGGATGAGCCCCATTAGTTATGGCTTGCTGCATATCAACCAAAAAAGGATATTTATATATGTACGTGTTGAGTATATCACCGAAATAACTATTTATATTTATATTTATATTTTAGATTTTTATATAATATTTTTAGACCTAATACAGAAGCTCTCAACTATTTAATATATTTTTAACATAATAAAGATGTATAAATATTGTATTTTAGTAAAATAAAGGAGTTTATATTATGCTGACATTTATTTATGATATAGGATGGTTTTATTCATATAAGATCTAACTACAATCAGTTATAACATAAATTTGATATGGAGAAGGATGCTGGTAGACATAGGAATATAGAATATATAAAAACGCATGGGTGTATAAAAACCGCATATATACCGCAAGATTATCGCAATATATACCAAATGCACTTGCGAAACCCAGATCCATGTGGGTCCATTTCAGGTCCACTAAAGAGCCCTATGGAGGATAAAAAGCCGGCTAGTTAGTCAGTTCCAAATTAGCCACTGAGGAAGAAGGCAGGAAGCCTTTGAAACGCGTCTGGTAAGGAGCAATTGGATCTGACAACATACCGGCAACATTTTCTATTATACTGGATTAAGAAAGCGCTTTTCCAAAGGATGTCAGAATTACGGTTCTAATTAGAATCGAACTATGGATCACTCTGAATTGATATAGAGACTGATAGCCCAAATGTTCAAGGATCAGGATTGACCTAAACAGGTGGAACATTGATCCCAACTAAAGAAACCGGATACGCAACAGCAGCGCTACACAGCCAGCACTTTCTTCACAGTCGGGGTGAGACAGCATCGGCAACATACAGCACAGCTGCGCTACAGAGAGACAAGGCTGCTCAAACTTACACCACGTGGGACGCCACGGTGGGAATGTATGTGAGTAAGAGCTACTAGCTCCGATATCTGTGAATTGATACAATATAGCTGGACATACACGTACTGCTGCTTAACTTTGATACTGTTTGCTACAATCACACTATTGCTCCACCTAATTGCAACAGTATTGGATACACTTATACTGCCGCGGCTGTTTAATGATACAGCCCATGTATCTAAACTGAGTCTACCTGCGGACAATTGTGTGGATTAAACAGCGAGCCAGCCCATACGTTTTCCATCAACTAGAGACACTGTCTTGTAACAATACCACAAGTGGGAGACAGCAATTAGATCCATTCTCCAGAGATATTTATTAATTTATTTATTTTTTCACGATTTTATTCATTTACACTATATTATTGTTTTAATATATCTTATCACTTTTAGTCACTGTGTTATCTCACGCATTGTCGATTTTTCACATATTATCTATTGATTCATCTATTTATTCACAAATTTCCCTGGAGTTATAATTGCTGCTAAACCACTGTTGTAGGTAACGGACTATATTGTGCCTCCTCTATCCACGCAAGACTGGACCTCTGTCTTTCCATTAGCTATAACAGTGGATAGATCTATGCTTATTTTATTTATCAATTTTATGTGAATTTTTATTAATGTATTTAGAGGGTTAAGCTATTAGGTTTTTACTATCAACTGTATATTGATATATATCTGTATTCATCGCTACCAATAAATTACTATATTATAGCATATCGCTTGAGTCGCATTGCCTACCTAGTGTACTAGGTATAAGAGTGCCCATTCTATTTCTATTAAGAAATGACACTTATCTTCTGAGAGCAGGAACTGACAGCCAACCTTCCCTCCAAACTTCCCAGACCAAAATGATCAGTATAATCCGCTCAGAGCACTTAGCTGGAGACCATTTAAACTAATGACTCCACCCAGTGCACCTGATGAGAGGCGGATCCAGCATCAAAACAAATACTAAACTCGTGCTGCTATCCTGGCCGACCTCCGCACCTCGTCAGAGTGGGGCATGACAGTGACATTCCCAAATTTTTGGCTGTGATATACCCCTGCTCTACATAGTGGACAGGGAAATACATTTCACTAATTCATCTGTTACATTGTTGTGTGACATTCACCAATGTGTGGCTGTGATATACCCCTGCTCTACATAGTGGACAGGGAAATACATTTCACTAATTTGTCTGTTACATTGTCGGGTGAAATTCCCTAATTTTTGGCTGTGACATACCCCTGCTCTACATAGTGGACAGGGAAATATATTTCACTAATTCGTCTGTTACATTGTTGGGTGAAATTCCCAAATTTTTGGCTGTGATATACCCCTGCTTTACATAGTGGACAGGGAAATACATTTCACTAATTCGTCTGCTACATTGTTGGGTGACAAATGCTCATCTTTTGCGCTAGAAAGTACATTTGCGGCCTCACTTGCATTTAGGACAGTGCCTCCAGTTCCTCAATTTTTGGCTGTGATATACCCCTGCTCTACCTAGTGGACAGGGAAATACGTTTTACTACTTCATCTGTTACATTGTTAGGTGACATTCACCAATTTTGGCTGTGATATACCCCTGCTCTACCTAGGGCACATGGAGATACATTTCACTAATTCATCTGTTACATTGTTGGGTGACAAATGCTCATCTTTTGCGCTAGAAAGTACATTTGCGGCCTCACTTGCATTTAGGACAGTGCCTCCAGTTCCTTCACATTGTCTCCCACCCAGTCCCCTTCTGAAAGATCAGAGTTGGCACCTACAGCCCATGGCCATCTGTCTTTTAACTCACCCCCTTGCAATTCAGGCAAGCATTCTGAGCCCCAAGTCATGCAGCAGTCTCTTATGCTTTTTGATGACTCTGCTGGAAGGGTTTCCGTGGGCCATCAACATAGCCCTGCCCCAGAAGTGGAAGAGATTGAGTGCACTGATGCCCAACCACTTATGTTTCAGGATGAGGACATGGGAAGAAAACCGCAGCACCTCTCTGATGATGACTGAACATAGGTGCCAACTGCTGTGGATTTCTGCAGTCTGCAGACCGACAAGGAGGGCAGGGGTAAAGATTGGGTGGAAGATGATGTAGAGGATGATGAGGTACTAGAGCCCACATGGAATCAAGGTCATGCGAGTGACGTGTGCAGTTTGGAGGAAGAGGCGGTGGTCGCACAGAGGCATCAGCCCAGCAAAAGAGGGAGCAGGATGCAAAAGCGTCTGTTACATTCTTGGGTGACATTTTACAATTTTTGCCGTAAATAAACCCCTGCTCTGCTTAGGTGACAGGGAAATAAATTTAAAAAAATCGTCTGTTAGATTCTCAGGTGACATTTTACCATTTTTGCCGTATATAAAACCCTGCTCTGCATAGGTGACAAGGACCTAATTTTTGTAAAATCGTCTGTTCAATTGGTGGGTGACAGGCACTCAGTTTTGCCGTGAATATACCCCTGCTCTGCATAGTTGACAGGGACCGAAATTTTTTTAAATCGTCTGTTCCATTGGTGGGTGATATTAACCCATTTTTTACCGTTGAAAAAACCCTGCTCTGCATAGGTTAAAGTGACTTTCTAAAAGTCGTCTTTAATTGACGCCCCCTCCTTTCATTCGATCCTTTTACTTTAATAACATGTCCCACATTTCCGCCTGATCACATTTCAGCCATTGACCTCCCTTGGATCCGTTTCTCACACTCCCTCTCCGGCATGGAACCCTGATTCCCCAATACCCGTGATCACCATGGTAGGCGCATAAAAGAAAGCGGCAGCAGGCCTCTCCTGTCTAACGTTTCCTAATCCAAAATACTGCAGTGACATTCCCTGTAATCTTTTATTAATCATTCCAATAACAGGGCAACAGTCCTGTATTATTTATCATCACTACCTCCCCGATTAGGGAGTGGGTAATTGCAGCGTTCCCCCTCCTTTAAACTTGGATGCTTCCGCTTTAACAACTTGTGCCACATTTCCGCTCTATCACATTTCATCCATTGACCTCCCTTGGATGTGGTATCCCTTTCTCAGGCTCCCTCTCCGGCATGGAACCCTGATTCCCTGTTACCCGTGATCACCATGGTAGGTGCATAAAAGAACATCGAAAGTTGAAAGGGAAGATATCCAATTGGATCGTGGACATCACGGGGACGTGTGACATGGTGGAGCAGTATGTGTGCACATGTCTACACATACTGACTGATGGGTCTGCCCCCTTCAACTTCTGGGTCTCCAAATTGGGCACATGGCCTGAGATTGCCCTTTACGCCTTGGAGGTGCTGGCCTGTCCTGCAGCCAGTGTATTGTTTGAACGTTTGTTTAGCACGGCAGGAGGGGGTTATCAAAGAAAAGCGCAGCCGCCTATCCACAGCCAATGTGGACAAGCTCACGTTCATTAAAATGAACCAGGCAGGGATCCCGCAAGACTTATCCGTACCTTGTGTAGAATAGACAGGTATACCGGCCTCACCCAGCCATTGTTGTACTCCAGCGCACTTTCTCTTTGTTTTATTTTTTATATTTCCCAATGTTTTGGGGTCTACTCAAATTTGAACAAAAAAATAATAATAATAAAATAAAATAAAAAACAAAAATTAGTGTTGGCTCCTCCTCCTCCACCGCTGCTTCCACCTACACCGCCACATCCACCGCCTCCTCAACCTCCTACTACATATGGACCTCCTCCTCCTAGATCAAGATTATTACTTTTTATTTTTATGTATTTTATGTTATTTTAAGTCATTTCCCTATCCACATTTGTTTGCAGAGCACTTGCCATGCTCTTAACCACATTTTGCTGCCTTTTGCAGCCATCTAGCCCTTTCCATGACTTTTTTAGAGCCATTTTAGTGCTCCAAAGTTCGGGTCCCCATTGACTTCAATGGGGTTTGGGGTTAAATTCCGGTCAAGTTTGGGTCCTGACCTCGAACTTTTTTGTGAAGTTCGGCCGAACCCGTCGAATCCGAACATCCAGGTGTCCGCTCAACTCTATTCAAAAGTGAACATCCATCTGTATAGTATCTTCTTGGAGCACAAAGCATCCGTGAGTGGTTTCAAGATCCTGCACTTATTAAGAGTGAGGGACGCTAAGCAATTTGATGACTCTGATACTGTATTCACAAGATCTGGATTCTTTAGCGTTTTTTCAGAATGTACTCCTTCACCCTAAAATCTAAAAATCAGGAAATAACGTCTCTTGGAGGACTAGATGGGTCTGGACAGACGCCAAGGGACCTATGCGCTCCTTTGATTTTTAAAAGGTTGAGAGTAATGGTCTCCTGACAAAGTAATGGTAAACTGTTTATGCTGCTGAAAATTTTAACAAATTATGACTACTGAAATAAACAGGTGAAGAAACATTTACAGAGCTCACTGCATTCAATAATATAAGTTTATCTTTTAATTCTGTTTATGCAGAGAATTTGAAGTTCAATAAAACAAAAGTGAAGGGTGTATGATTGCAATAAATATCAATTTTTAAATTATTACTTAATGTTCACCCTTGATTTTCAACAATGAATATTAAAGTAGTAGTATAACATGAGGATTTTAAACAGCATCTGTCATCATAATCAACCCTAGTGAACCAGACATATTGCCTGGTAAGGTTGAGTGGTAGGACCCCTGTCTTGCATCAATCTGATCTATCTTTATTGAGAAAGTCCTACTTTTTATTTTTGTGCTTATAAGTTGATCCGAGCCCCGAGGAGCATGCATAACATAGCCTAGCCTAGCCCAAAACAATGACTTATGAACTAACCCTAAACACAATCCTAAAGGAAGCCTTGGTTTGATTAACAAAGCAAATTTGTCACATTTAAAATACATTTCAATCCACAGGCATCATGTTATCGAGCATGAGCAACTCATTAGACTGATATATAGTCTTGTACCAAAAGCTCCACTATGACTTCCTCATTTAAATCTCTGCTCATTCGGGACTTAAGAGTTCAATCAGCAATCAGTGACTGACAGCCTTTACTGTAAGACTGTGCACAGGGGCGTACCTAAAGGCTCATGGGCCCTGGTGCAAGAGTTCAGCTACGGTGCCCCCCTTCCCTCAGTGCTCTGTGGCCAGGGGCAGGGGAGCACAAAGCCTTCGTGCTGCCCAAGGCAAAAATTTAAACGGCACACCCCCAAGCTAAATTCTCAACCTAACCCCTTCCCTCCAGCCAGAGATGTGACGATCAATGACTTTCTATAATACTGGTGTCTTCTTATGTGACACAAGGGTCTTTTGGGCACCCTCAGGCTCCTGGGCCCGGTAGCGACTGCTACCTCTGCACCCCCTATAGCTACGCTCCTGACTGTGCATATATATATCAGCAGAAATGCTCCTGTTCTATAACATGCTGCCTGAAGATTGGATTGGATTTTCGATGTAACAGGTGGACATTCGAGTCTGTTTTAAAGTCTCACTTATAAACTGTTGACATACAGACCTTATTGATAAGTTTCAACTCAGCCCTACTTGTTTTTGTGAGCTACAATGAATATGACAGCTTTATAGTCACAAAGGTCACTCACAACTGTTCTCTGTTTAACCTTACAGCAATCAATGACAAACCCTTCTCCAGCTAAAGCATTTCTGGCAAACTCCTCATTATATGTGAGATAATGGACCTTGTGTTTCCCGACAGTGATATATGTGGTGTCTAAATCTCCAATTAATATGAGGTGCCCTCCAGGTTTCAGTAACTTAGCGCATTTCTTAAGATATCTGATGTAATCATCTTTGTCTTTGCTGATAACATCTAGGAGCCAAAGACTGATGAGACAATCGGCTAGCGGTAATACTATCGGATCCGTCAGATTTTCTTTTTGCAGGTTACATTTCACAACATGTTGCATTGTTGCTCTCACTTTGTCTTCTTTGTCCTGTTCCGGATGACTGACAGAAATGAGAAAATGAAGAAAGTGATTATCTTACAATCAACACAAAAAAGTCAGCATTAGAAATGAGTGAAATCATTCTAAACTAATTGGATTCGAAGCAGACTTTTTGGCGATTTGATTTGACTTGATCAATGCACCAAAATGGTGTTTATTGTTTTACTGAATCAAATTCAGTACACTTGTGAGGGTAACAGCAAAGGGAAGATGAAGGATCACATGACCCTGAGTGGGACCTTGGCATGTGAGCTTGCACTCAGCCTCAGTCATGTGTGAGGGAACATATTAATTGGTCTATTAAACACTATGTAAGGGTCCAACAGAAACAGCTTTTTGAACTCAGCCACTGATGTTATGAGACATGCCTTTCACAGGCACAGCTATTAGACACACATACATTGTAGGGTCTTAAAGGGATGGTGTTAGGAAGTGAGAAAATATATAGTGGTAAAAATAATGAATTTATTAATGGAGTGGCTTTTAGCACTATGGATAGGTTGAGTTAGTGTTGTGTGGGTCTCTTCTCTTCCAAAAACCTGTTTCAAATTTTCTACAGTTAATGTGTACAGATTAGAGATGAGCAAACCTTTTGAGATTCGGTTTGGTTCTGATTTGCTGATTTTTTTTTTTAAGTTTAGTTCGGACCTGAATCCATTTGGTCTGAACCAAGTGGCTACAATTGCCCTGGAAATTGGTATATACCACCCTCTAGTCTCCTAGGACTCAGAATTTATAGGAAAACATGTTATCTTGTATTGTTAAATTTATATGAATTTTACGTTTTTCTCTCCTCCCTCCCTAAGCTCTTGAATGCAGGTGAAACTCTAAAAATTAGAATATTGTGCAAAAGTCCATTTATTTCAGTAATGCAAATTAAAAGGAATTGCACTAATGCAGCTTAAAATTAGAATTTTGTGAAAAGGTTCAGAATTCTAGACTCAAAGTGTCACACTCTAGTCAGCTAATTAATCCATATCCCCTGAGCAAAGGGTACCTCAAAATTGTGACTTTGGGGTTTCATAAGCTGTGAGCCATAATCATCCAAATTATAACAAATAAAGGCTTGAAATATCTCGCTTTGCATGTAATGTGTCTATCTCATGTGTTAGTTTCACCTTTTAAGTTGCATTACTGAAATAAATTAACTTTGCACGATATTCAAATTTTTTGAGTTTCACCTGTACATAGCTGTGGGTAAATGCATGTTTTACAGTATTAACAAACAATGTGTTTAAAAACATACTGTGACACCGTATGTGTTATGCTTTTTCATATTCCAAAGCTTCCACAAAGTGTCCCCCTCGGGGAGGATTGGTGTTATAGGATTAAAAATCCCAAAATTATGCATTTATAGGGTTTGTAATGCTTGGAGGGCTAATTGTCTGAATAAAAAGTGGCTCCCTTTAAAATAGGAGCAACTGTACAGTGTGGATGTGGAAAGGGTAAGGTATTATAGGTATGTATATGCAATAGTAGCAACAGCAGAAGAAACTTAACATGGAACATCCAAGGCAGTCTGTGGGGATTAGTAGTAGTGATAGTAGTAGCAGTAGTAGTAATATTAGTGACAGATGCTTAACATTAATAATAGTGGCAGTAGAGGATTTGCAGCGAGAAATAGCAGATGTGGTGGTGGTGACAGCAGCCATATGGCACATGTTTTCAGGCAGGCCGACAGGCAGTTGCATGATGGAGGTAGCAGCAGCAGTGCATAACAAGATGGTATGAAGGCAACATAATGGTAGGCAGGAAGGCAGCCAGACAGCAGCAGCGGTAAGATAGGGCACCATCAGCAAGGCTAGAACTATTCATCAAATTGAGCCAAAGGAGTGTGGAAATCCTCCCAAATCCAGGCTTGGTTCTTTCTGACAAAATCGAAGTTTTGGATACTGGCGGAGGAAAACTTGCTCCATTTGGGTGTTAATAAACCCCCTGCAGAGCTGAAAACCCTCTCCAAGATAACACTGGAGGCTGGGCAAAAAAGAAGAACTGTGCCAGTTTGGGTCACTGTTCTAGTCTAGCCTACCCAGAAGTGCATGGGGTCAGGGAACAGGGTATTTGCCAGAGAAGGGCCAAACTGTATGTAGGCCTGAACCTGAGCATTGCGACAGGAGGTCTTGGCTTGTTAATTTGCCTCCACCTGGCATGGCACGTGAAAAAACTGCTCCATCATGTTGAGGAGACTGAAATAGCTACTGCTGTTTGTGGCTGAGGGAGGTGAGTGACTCTTACGGGGGATAGAGTGGCAGAGAGGGGCTCCCTTTTAGATGGACTAATGGCAGGAGGCTGCTTGTGAAAATCTGTGGTAAGCTACATACACTGTTCCTGGCAATACCATAATTTGGCCTCTCTTTCAGAGGGAGAAAAACATTTTGCTTTGATAGTGAGAATCTAAATGAATAACTATCCAGTAATTATCAGACTGCTTGATGTCAATTATATGCCTGTCAGGATAGGGGTCAGTATTGGGCCCTATTCCCTTCAATTATTAATAATCTTGTAGAAGCCTTGCACAGTAAAATATCAATTTTTGCAGTTGACACTAAACTGTATAAAGTAATTAACACGGAAGAGGACAGTATACTACTACAGAGGGATCTGGATAGATTGGGGGCTTGGGCAGATAAGTGGCAGATGAGGTTTATTTCTGACAATTGTAAGATTATGCACATGGGAAGGAATAATGCATGGGTAACACTGATATGGAAAAGGACCTAGGAATTTTAGTGAACAGCAAACTAAGCTGTAGAAACCAGTGTCAGGCAGCTGCTGCCAAGGCCAATAAGATAATGGGTTGCATCAAAAGAGGCATAGATGCCGTGATGAGAACGTAGTCCTACCACTTTACAAATCACTAGTCAGACCACACATGGAGTACTGTGTACAGTTCTGGGCTCCTGTGAACAAGGCAGACATAGCAGAGCTGGAGAGGGTTCAGAGGAGGGCAACTAAAATAACTGGAATGGGTGGACTACAGTACCCTGAAAGATTATCAAAATTAGGGTTATTCACTTTTAAAAAAAGATGACTCAGGGGAGAACTAATAACTATGTATAAATATATCAGGGGTCAATACAGAGATCTCTCCCATCATCTGTTTATCCCCAGGACTTTGACTGTGACGAGGGGACATCCTCTGCGTCTGGAGGAAAGAAGGTTTGTACACAAACATAGAAGAGTATTCTTTACGGTAAGAGCAGTAAAACTATGGAACTCTCTGCCTGAAGAGGTGGTGATGGTGAGTTCACTAAAAGAGTTCAAGAGGGGCCTGGATGTATTTCTGGAGTGTAATAATATTACAGGTTTTAGCAACTAGAGAGGGGTCGTTGATCCAGGGAGTTATTCTGATTGCATGGTTGGAGTTGGGAAGGATTATTTTCCCCCCTAAATTGGGGAAAATTGGCTTCTACTTCACAGGTTTTTTTTTTGCCTTCCTCTGGTACAACTTGCAGGATAACAGGTTGAACTGGATGGACAGATGTCTTTTTTCAGCCTTATAAACTATGTCACTATGTTACTATGTCAGCATGTAAGCAACCGAGCATACAGGTCACCAGTCTGGTCAGTGTGCCCGAGGAGCCTGTGGCTGGGGAGGAAGTGAGGTTGTTCATTCCACTGTTGTCCCTACTGGCAAATTTTGTGGCCTCTTCGAAGGGCTTCAGCACCCAACAGTCATCTCAGATGACCTGCCACTTACTGACCTCGAAACAACACATACCCCTTGCTGAGGTGGGGGTCTGGTGCATGACAAAATCATTCACAGCTTCCTGCTGCTTGTACAGATGCTCCGGCATATGCAATGTTGAATTCCAGCCCTTTGGAATGCTGTAGATTAAGTGGTGTAACCGCAGATGTTTTTGTCGCTGTAATTCCAAGAGTGCTGAAATGGGTTGGACAGTCTGAAATCCGTGGACAGTCACCTGGACATTACTAGCACCTTGCGAAAATCAGTCTACCTTATTAAAAAGCATTGCACAAGTAGATGTCATAAGCCATGCAGGGAGCATGTGTTATTTCCCCCAGGTTCAGCGGAGTCACGATGTTGTGGCTATTGTCACTGATTACCTTGCCCAGTTGGAGTTGGTGATGTAACAGCCAGTAGGATGTTGTGATAAACAACAGGGGAATTGGAGCAACGCTGTTCCCTGCTGCAGTTCCTGCCCAGGGGCGGACTGAGAACCCTCAGGGCCCCCGGGCAAAATAAATCAAGGGCCCCCATACAGGCCCTACCCATGTTCTGCTGCAAGCCCCACCCTTGTCCCGCCTCCATGCCCCGCCTCCAGCCACACCCTACACAATCTTTAATAAGATTTCAAAGTTAAAGCGACACAAAAGGCCCCCAGACCACTTCAGCTCATTGAAGTGGTCTGGGTACAGTGTCCCTTTTGCAAATCGAGTTGCAATGTTCTAGAGAAACTGCATTGTTTACGTTCCAGCAATAAGTCAGCCTCTAGTGCAGTGATGTCGAACCTTTTAGAGGCAGAGTGCCCAAACTGCAACCAAAAACCCACTTATTTATCGTAAAGTGCCAACACGGCAATTTAACCTGAATACTATAGTTCAATATAGTATATATTCCATGTACTTTATCATTTAGCTATTAAAGCCTGCCTACATTCAGTGCCCTGCCTGCGCTGTTCATAGTGCGCCCTGCACTGATAAATGGCAGGAAAAGTCGAAGGCATATTGGAACACCTTAGACTTTTTTCACAGTGCGGGTGCCCACAGAAAGGGCTCTGAGTGCCGTCTCTGGCACCCGTGCCATAGGTTCGCCATCACTGCTCTAGTGGCTGGCAGCCACCTGAGGGCTTCCTGGATTAAAACAGACCTTTGGTCTGGTATCTGATGCTGGACGTCCTCACACTCTGCATGATGACCTCCAGGGTCAGATTTTTCCCTATAGGAAAGCATTGATTCAATGCTTTCGTATGGGGTGATCTAATCTCAGCGTCCATTAGTGAGCCTCTGTTAGAAACAGTCCCCTCCACCTTGTACTTCTTCCACTGATCTGCTACTTGCGGGCTACGTGGGCATGAGTTCAGTCACTTCGGCGCGTGATCCCGCGAGACCCGTGACCTACAGCGGCGGGTCTCGCGGGATCACGCGCTGTAGGACGGGATTGGGCACCGAAGTGACTGAACTCATGCCCGCGCAGCCCACAAGTAGCGGAACAATTACAAGAGGGGTGGGGAATAGCCAAATTAAAAAATATTTTGAACCAAAAGGTGTGCTTTTGGTGGGTTTTGAACTAATGGTGGTCTGTGGATGACACTGTTGTGGGGGCTCTGTGGATGGCACTGTTGTGGGGGCTCTGTGGATGGCACTGTTGTGGGGGCTCTGTGGATGGCACTGTTGTGGGGGCTCAGTGGATGGCACTGTTGTTTGGGCTCTGTGGATGGCACTGTGGGTGACACATATATAGCACCTTATGCTATATATGTGTCATCCACAGATCCCCCATAACAGTGTCCCTGTGAGTGAATGACCCCCAATACAGGGTCTGGGGGCCGGCATCTGGTGTTGTAATGGCAGCGGGGCCCGGTGCAGTCACTGTATTCTATCGCACCGGGCCCCGCTCACTGTAATACTAATTTTCATATGTGAACAAGAACAAGAGAAATCCTCTGCGATCCTCTCCCTCTCTGTACTCACAAACTCAGTAGCAGGCAGGCCGGGCGGCAGCGCAACTCACTGACGTCACGCGCCTGCTCCTCCCACTTTATGAATGAAGCAGGTGGAGCAGGCGCGTGACGTCAGTGAGTTACGCTGCTGCCCGGCCTGCCTGCTACTGTGTTTGTGAGTACAGAGAGGGAGAGGATGGCAGAGGATTTCTCTTCTTGTTCACATATGAAAATTAGTATTACAGTGAGCGGGGCCCGATGCGATAGAATACAATGAGTGCACCGGGCCCCGCTGCCATTACCACCATTACCAGGCCAGCATAACACATTGCTATTCTGCGGCGGGCCCCCATCCAGACCGGGCCCTCGGACCATGTCCGAAGTGCCCGACCGGTCAGTCCGCCCCTGTTCCTGCCCATAACAGCTGCTCCAGGTGTCCATTGTGGCTTGAACCTTGCCGCATAACGAGAATCCTAAAGAGTGGCCCAGGTTCTCTGCCTTGTGATAGCAGACTCTACTAAATGGTATGGCAGTAAGTGCACCATCAGCAGCTTGGCAAGGTGGGGGTTTAGCTCATAGACAAACTAATTGCTGGTCCAGGATAGTTTTTTAATGGCCACACATTCCGTTATGGATGTTTAACGATGGAGCGTAGGACATAGATGAGGAGTCTGAGTAGGAGAAGAAAAAGCTGATGATGATGACAAGGACACTGCATTCCTTGGGAATGTGGGATGGCTGCCAAAAAGAAGACCAGGAGAAGGAGGACAGACTTATTCTGATCGTGAATGCTGGCCAGTTGTATTTTTCCAAAGTACTGTAGATGGTCATACCACCTCATGTGCTGCCATAAAGCTATGATACATATGCTTGTGTTTGAACTGCCGATTGTAATCTTGCAGATCTTATACATGGCTGAGGTTTTGGAAGTTGCTCGCACAGAGCTAGTGGAAGCCGAACTTGGCTTAGGCCTATCACATTTTGCTCTTAAACCAAAAGTATTAGCAGCCTCACTAGTTTCAGAGCAGATAAAAAAAAACTGTTATTTTGGAGGTTTGGCTGTACATTGCCTGCACTCTATAGAGATCCAGGGTATTGGAGCTGCAATTCTTATTTTGGCTACCAGGCCAAAATAAGAAATTAGCAATTCAGCTATCATCATGGTTCTTTATGAAACATGATTATATTGATTAATAAAAATTGGCTACAAAAACATAAAAAATAAAAAAATATAAAAATTTAAATCACCCCCCTTTCCATAGAATAAAAAAATAAATACATAAATTAAAAAAAATCTAAATATCATAGGAATTACCGCATCCGAAAATGTCCGTTCTATTAAAATATAAAATTAATTCTCAATAAGGTGAATGCCGCAACGGAAAAAAGGGTCAAAATGGCAGAGTATCACAAAAAATGAGGCCCACACAGCTCAGTAGACATAGCTATAAAAAAAAGGTATGGGGGTCAGAATATGGTGATATAAATTTTTTTTTTTTTCTAAGTTTTCATTTATTTTTACACTATTTAGACATAAAAACCTATACATATGTGGTATCGTTGTAATCATACTGACCCAGAGAATTGTGGTATCGTTGTAATTAGGGATGAGCGAACCCGAACTGTATAGTTCGGGTTCGTACCGAATTTTGGGGTGTCCGTGACACGGACCCGAACCCGAACATTTTCGTAAAAGTCCGGGTTCGGGTTCGGTGTTCGGCGCTTTCTTGGCGCTTTTTGAAAGGCTGCAAAGCAGCCAATCAACAAGCATCATACTACTTGCCCCAAGAGGCCATCACAGCCTTGCCTACTATTGGCATGGCTGTGATTGGCCGGTGCAGCATGTGACCCAGCCTCTATATAAGCTTGGGTCACGTAGCGCTGCACGTCACTCTGCTGATTCAAGCATAGGGAGAGGTTGCTGCTGCGACGTTAGGGCGAGATTAGGCAGATTAACTCCTCCAAAAGACTTAATTCAGTGATCGATCTCCAGCTGTGGATCATTGAAGTGCTAATATTGAATTGCTCACTTTTTTTAGGCTGCCCAGAGCGTTTTTATATCACTTTTTTCTGGGGTGATCGGCGGCCATTTTGTGGCTTGTGGTGCGCCAGCACAAGCTACCACCAAGTGCATTTAACCATCAATAGTGTGGTTATTTTTTGCTATATCCTACATCAGCTGCAGGCTGAGCCTGTGTCACCGAAGTGCATTTAACCATCAACAGTGTGGTTATTTTTTGGCCATATACTACATCAGGTGCAGGCTGAGCCTGTGTCACCCAAGTGCATTTAACCATCAACAGTGTGGTTATTTTTTGGCCATATACTACATCAGGTGCAGGCTGAGCCTGTGTCACCCAAGTGCATTTAACCATCAACAGTGTGGTTATTTTTTGGCCATATACTACATCAGGTGCAGGCTGAGCCTGTGTCACCCAAGTGCATTTAACCATCAATAGTGTGGTTATTTTTTGGCCATATACTACATCAGGGGCAAGTTGAGCCTGTCACCCAGCGCCTAAAAAATAGACCTGACATTTATATTCCTCCAAATCAGTACTGTTTTAGCTGGTCAAGTTATTTGTAGTGACCGTAAAAGCACAGTTTTTGTTCTGGGTTGAAAAACTATTCCCAAATTTGCCATTCTCAAAATTAGTAGTTTCTGCTATATCAGGCCTACTTTAAATCTATCCCAAAAAGGATATCTTAAATTGAAGGTGCTGATAGTGTCATTCTGAAAAACTTAACACACACGCTACCGTGCAGATAAAAGTCTAATTCTGTGATTAAAGGTATATCTGTCACACAGCGCGTAAAAAATAGGCCTGACATTTCTATTCCTCCAAATCAGTACAGTTTTAGCTGGTCAAGTTTTATATTTTTTTTATTTTATTTTATTTTATTTTACAAAAGAAACATAGAATAAATACATAGCCAATTAATAATCACTTTAGTGTATAGTATATATAAATATATCACATATCACGACCGTGTACATAGCATAGAAAAACATAAGCATTCCCATAACAACCCCCCCCCCCCCCCCCAATGGCTGTCGTTCCCCTCAGTTCAGTCAAAAAAAGGCGCGAAACACAAATAGGTTATTTCTACGTGGCTCTGCGTGCATCTCTCCGATTCCTTTCAATCTCTTCATATATTTTAATTTGCTGAAAGTATAAAGCCCACTCCCTTGACGAGGGCGGGGCGGCAGCGCCCCAACACCTGACCAGTATGACCTTTGCTACCATCAATCCTCTCATCCAGATCCGTCTGACATACGAGGGAACTTCTGTTTCTGAGCCAAAATCAGCTCCAAAGCAAATGGACATAATTCGCATTCACATATCCGCATTTAGGGCAACAACAAACCCGATCCCTATTCTGGGGAAATTTTCCCTGGGTTTTAGGGGTATAATACAGTCTATGGAGAATCTTAAATTGGATTAATCTATGAGCACTGGAAACTGTCGCCCTTCTCACGTTCCTATAGATAGTGGACCACTGTAGAGGGGAGCAATTCAGCTCTTGTTCCCATCTACTTGGGCTTTTAAAAGGCGTTACAGTTGCCAGTGCTCTACGAAATTTAGCATATAAGCTAGATAGCTTCACCTTCACATCCCTCTGGGCATCACAGTAATCAAAGAAAATATTCTCTTGTGGAAAAATAAGGCCCCTGTTCCTAGAGGCTTCAAATATATGTTTCAAACGTGCATACATAAATAAGTCTAGTGATGAACTATCGGTTAAACCAAATTCTGAAAATGACTTAAAATGACCTAAATAAAATAAGTGAGACACCCTACTGATGCCTTTACGTGTCCAATAACCAAATTCAGTAATTTTACAAAATTCCTCTAGCCCCTCGTTCCTCCACAAAGGGGTAAAAACAAGCGGGCCGGGAACTTTAAGTATTTCTTTTAACCTATTCCACACCCTCTGTAGTGAATAAGGGATCAACAACGACTTCCTCATTCCCATAATCCCTGTTTCCAAACATGCAAAAATATTATCTATTGGCTTATTAATAACTTTATTCAGAAAACGTATAAGTAGGTTCTCTTTCCCATTACAACACCGTTGAATCTGTGCACATAAATAATAACCCTGAAAGAAGGGAAATGAAAGCCCACCATCCACCTCCGACAAGCATAAATATCTCTGCTTTATACGCACCCTCTTTCTGCCCCAGATTAGGTCATTAATAGAGGTCTCCAATCTGTGGAAGAAGATGTCATCAATCCAAATAGGAGAGGCACAAATTGGGAACAGAACCATAGGCAAAATAATCATTCTAATCAATGCGTTTCGATCTATCTGTGCCAGATTCAATTTGCGCCAAGCGCCAACCTTGGTCCTAACTTTATCTAAAACTGGGGCCAGATTAAGCTCGTAGAACCTGCTTATTGGAATCCCAATCTTAACCCCCAAATAATCCAAGGTATCATCAGGGGCCAAAACTCGAACTCGCGTCCCTACATCTAGAGCTTTCCGGCTCAGCGGGAGGAGCAATGACTTTATCCAATTAATCATATACCCTGATAATTTACCATACTGTTCTATTACCTCTATAACATGTGGGAGGATTTTATAACCCTGATCCAAGAACAGAATCACGTCGTCTGCGTATAGACTTATTTTGTCGCTCACTCCCGCGAGCCCAAAGCCCTCTATAGATTTATCAAGACGAATCCGACAAGCCAGCGGTTCAATAAAAAGCGCGAAGAGGAGAGGAGACAGGGGGCAACCCTGTCTCATCCCTCTCCGCATCATAACAGGAGAGGAACCGATACCATTAATCTTAATGTATGCAACCGGCTGTTCGTATAACATTTGAGTCATTTCCAAGAAGGGTTTCCCAAAACCAAAACCAGACATTGTACCCCAAAGAAAAGTCCACTCCATCCTGTCAAACGCCTTTGCGGCATCTAATGACAGGACGGAGTGGTCCGCACTGCCTCCTACAGACAGATTCAAATATACCCTATTTATACTTGTATGAATTTGTCGACCCGGGATAAAGCCCGTCTGGTCGGGATGCACCAGACTGGCTATAACCCTCTTCAAGCGAGTAGCAAGGATTTTTGCATAAAACTTATAGTCGGTGTTTAGGAGCGATATAGGTCTATATGACCCCACATCGCATGGGTCCTTATCCTTCTTCAAGACCATGACAATCACGGCTTCCCTAAATGAAGGGGGTAAAGAACCAAATGCACAGGATTCATTAAAAACCCGAAGGAGGATAGGCAAGAGTGATTTAGCATGATACCTATAGATTTCAAATGGCAGGCCATCTAAACCGGGAGATGAACTATACTTTAGGGCCGGGAGAATCTCCTGAAGTTCCTCCAAAAGAATGGGGGAATCCAACATTTTACTGCCTTCAATAGATAGCTGGGAGAGCGATAGTTGTTGAAGATAATAATCAATGTCAGAACGACTAACCACAGACTCAGATTTATATAGAGTAGAGTAATATTTCACAAATTCCTCTCTAATCTCCTCTACTGATCTCACTCCAATTCCCTGTGAATTCCTAATCTCTTTTATAGAAGTGTCCTCTCTCTGATTGGCCACCAACCGAGCCAAAAACCTACCCGTTTTACCAGACTCGCAAAAACGATTTTGGCCCTGAAACAAAAGCTTGTGTTGTGCCTTTTTATATAAAAGTGTCTTAAGCTGAAAGTTAGCCTCCTTTATTCGGGTGATAAGTTGCTCGCTATGGCAAACAATCAGTGCAGCACGTAGGCTCCTTATTAAGTCTGTGAGTTCTTTCTCCCTTCGTCGTGCTTCCTTTCTAAATCTATGGATCTTATTAAAGTACAAACCCCGAATGTGGGCCTTCAACGCGTCCCACACAAAATGTATATGTGTCGAACCAACGTTGAAGCCCCAGAACTCCTGAATATCCTGATCTACTCGGGACTGCTCCCCAATCACCTCAAACCAATGCGGGTTCAATTTAAAAGTTCTTCCGGAGGGTAAATCCTCCGTAAACGCAATCAGAACTGGGGAATGATCCGAAATTCCGTGCGGTTCATACCTCATCCTCAGGACGCGGCCGCACAGATCCCGACTTGCGAAGGCCAAGTCAATACGGGACATAGACCCGTATGAATGGCTAAAGCAAGAAAAGATTTTTTTGTTGCCATAGAGGTGGCGCCAGATATCCACCAGCGCCAGCTCCTGGCACACAGCGATCAAAGGAGATCCGCTGCGGCCTCGCCCGGATGCAGAGGAAAACCGATCCAACTCAGGGTCCAGTACTGCATTGAAATCACCTGCCACCAATAAGGCACATTGATTTTTAGAAGTTATATATTGGGCTAGATGAGAGAAAACCGTTGGTTTAAATGGCGGGGGGACATAGATGAAGGCCAATATCACCTCCTGCCCTTTCCAGAACCCATGAAGAAATACATATCTCCCTTCTTTATCAATGATACTATCTAGTGGTTGGAAATCCAGCCCACGATGAATATATACACTAACACCTCTTGCATAAGAAGAATAGCAGGCATGATACTCAAAAGAAGCCCATTTCCTTTTCAGTGTAAAGATCCTATCTTCTATTGCATGGGTCTCTAGTAGTGCCACGATCGCAGGCAAATGACGGACCACAAGATCAAATACCACCGTCCTCTTCACTCTATCTCCCAACCCTCTCACATTCCAACATAGAATGTTACCTACCATAAGAAGTACAAGGAAGTAGCCCCCCTCTCAGCGGAGAGGCCTGCACAGCCACGAGAAAAGAGAGAACGACAGTCAATCCCACCCTCAAACCCACCCCCAAAACACCCCCCTGCATGGTTGACAGGCCATAGTACAATACCCATCAACCTCTCACCTTCCACCCAGGTACCCGTCATAGCTGCGAGCTAGGTGGTTAGTTAGTCCCCCACAGAAAAGAATAGAGTATAGATACCCACAGCTAAATCACGGCCGTATAGCTATGGTTTTCACAAAAGAGATCAGGCCCTTAACAGGTTACCAAAGATCAGATTTATATATCCCCTAAACAAGAATGATGTCTCTAGTTCCAAAGACAATATTGAAGTGTCCAGAAATTTTGTCCAGAAATTTTCCAATTGCCAGTCCATCCATAAGAAAGAAGGCAGGGGCCAGGACTATAGGGCGAAGGGGGTCTTTTATTCCTTATATAGTCCTCTATACCTTATGGAAAGAGGGGGGGGGGTTAGTTCACCAAACAGCGGAGCCGCAGACTCCAGCGGGCACCGCAGCTGCCACAGGGAATAAACCCAAAGCTCACGGCGGGCACAGCTGCCCACAAAACCTATTAACAGTAATACCGCAGTAGGTTAGGGGACACCATCCCACTACCACCCCTCACCCGCTCCAAGAGCCAGAAAATTCTCAAGTCATTGTTTCAGGGATGTTGAAAAGCACCCCATGCCACCTGCGTCCGGCCCCGAAAGCCCACCGCCCCCAGAGGAGTCGAGATCCCGATTTAACTAATATCCTGCAAGCCCCGGTATCTTACCAGCTCCGATACCCGGCACCTCCCAGGCAGCCAGAGAGAAACCAGCTGATCACAACGAGGTGTATCGGGCAAGCCGCGATAGCCTGGCAGCACAGAACAGAGCGCAGCTCCAGCAGCTCCAGCACCTGGCGCCCAGCAGATCCACAGCGACGGAGCACCACACGACCGGTCCCAGCAGCAGGAACACCGTAGGAAGTCAGAGCAATCGGCCCTCAGCGTTCGGCATCCCCCCGAAGGATCGATATTCAGCGGAGGCTCACCACAGGCACCAGCAGCCGGCTGACTCCCCTCCAGAGCATCTGGGCTCCGCTAACCAGGTCTGATCAGGGGGCGGCGTTCTTTAGGATCCCGGCACCACATCGAGGAAATCGGCAGAGCGCAGCGATGAGGCGGTGAGGCAGAGAGAGAGGAGAGGGCGGCCAGAGGCGGAGCGCGGCACGCCTACGTCATGCCGCTACGCTAAGTTATATTTAGTGACCGTAAAAGCACAGTTTTTGTTCTGGGTTGAAAAACTATTCCCAAATTTGCCATTCTCAAAATTTATAGTTTCTGCTATATCAGGCCTACTTTAAATCTATCCCAAAAAGGATATCTTATATTCAAGGTGCTGATAGTGTCATTCTGAAAAACTTAACACACACGCTACCATCCAGATACAAGTCTAATTCTGTGATTAAAGGTATATCTGTCACACAGCGTGTAAAAAATAGGCCTGACATTTCTATTCCTCCAAATCAGTACAGTTTTAGCTGGTCAAGTTATATTTAGTGACCGTAAAAGCACAGTTTTTGTTCTGGGTTGAAAAACTATTCCCAAATTTGCCATTCTCAAAATTAGCAGTTTCTGCTATCTCAGGCCTACTTTAAATCTATCCCAAAAAGGATATCTTAGATTGAAGGTGCTGATAGTGTCATTCTTAAAAACTTAACACACATGCTACCGTGCAGATACAAGTCTAATTTTGTGATTAAAGGTATATCTGTCACACAGCGCGTAAAAAATAGGCCTCACATTTCTATTCAACCAAATCTGTACTGTTTTAGCTGGTCAAATTATTTGTAGTGACCGTAAAAGCACAGTTTTTGTTCTGGGTTGAAAAACTATTCCCAAATTTTCCATTCTCAAAATTAGTAGTTTCTGCTATATCAGGCCTACTTTAAATCTATCCCAAAAAGGATATCTTAGATTGAAGGTGCTGATAGTGTCATTCTGAAAAACTTAACACACACGCTAGCGTGCAGATACAAGTCTAATTCTGTGATTAAAGGTATATCTGTCACACAGCGCGTAAAAAATAGGCCTCACATTTCTATTCAACCAAATCTGTACTGTTTTAGCTGGTCAAATTATTTGTAGTGACTGTAAAAGCACAGTTTTTGTTCTGGGTTGAAAAACTATTCCCAAATTTTCCATTCTCAAAATTAGTAGTTTCTGCTATATCAGGCCTACTTTAAATCTATCCCAAAAAGGATATCTTAGATTGAAGGTGCTGATAGTGTCATTCTGAAAAACTTAACACACACGCTACCGTGCAGATACAAGTCTAATTCTGTGATTAAAGGTATATCTGTCACACAGCGCGTAAAAAATAGGCCTTACATTTCTATTCAACCAAATCTGTACTGTTTTAGCTGGTCAAATTAGTTGTAGTGACCCATAAAGCACAGTTTTTGTTCTGGGTTGAAAAAGTATTCCCAAATTTGCCATTTTCAAAATTGTGGTGAACGGGAACAATGAGGAAAACATCTAATAAGGGACGCGGACGCGGACGTGGACATGGTCGTGGTGGCGTTAGTGGACCCTATGGTGCTGGGAGAGGACGTGGCCGTTCTGCCACAGCCACACGTCCTAGTGTACCAACTACCTCAGGTCCCAGTAGCCGCCAGAATTTACAGGGATATTTGGTGGGGCCCAATGCCGTTCTAAGGATGGTAAGGCCTGAGCAGGTACAGGCATTAGTCAATTGGGTGGCCGACAGTGCATCCAGCACGTTCACATTATCTCCCACCCAGTCTTCTGCAGAAAGCGCACAGATGGCGCATGAAAACCAAGCCCATCAGTCTGTCACATCACCCCCATGCATATCAGGGAAACTGTCTGAGCCTCAAGTTATGCAGCAGTCTCTTATGCTGTTTGAAGACTCTGCTGCCAGGGTTTCCCAAGGGCATCCACCTAGCCCTTCCCCAGGGGTGGAAGAGATAGAATGCACTAACGCACAACCACTTATGTTTCCTGATGATGAGGACATGGGAATACCACCTCAGCACGTCTCTGATGATGATGAAACACAGGTGCCAACTGCTGCGTCTTTCTGCAGTGTGCAGACTGAACAGGAGGTCAGGGAGGAAGACTGGGTGGAAGACGATGCAGGGGACGATGAGGTCCTAGACCCCACATGGAATGAAGGTCGTGCCACTGACTTTCAGAATTCGGAGGAAGAGGCAGTGGTGAGACCGAGCCAACAACGTAGCAAAAGACAAAGAGGGAGCAGTGGGCAAAATCAGAACACCCGCCTTAAGAGACTCCGCCTGCTACTGACCGCCGCCATCTGGGACCGAGCACCCCAAAGGCAGCTTCAAGGAGTTCCCTGGCATGGCACTTCTTTAAACAATGTGCTGACGACAAGACCCGAGTGGTTTGCACGCTGTGCCATCAGAGCCTGAAGCGAGGCATTAACGTTCTGAAACTTAGCACAACCTGCATGACCAGGCACCTGCATGCAAAGCATGAACTGCAGTGGAGTAAACACCTTAAAAACAAAGAAGTCACTCAGGCTCCCCCTGCTACCTCTTCTGCTGCTGCCGCATCGGCCTCTTCTGCTGCTGCCGCCGCCTCGGCCTCTTCCTCCGCCTCTGGAGGAACGTTGGCACCTGCCGCCCAGCAAACATGGGATGTACATCCAACACCACTACCTGCGTCACCAAGCATCTCAACCATGTCACACGGCAGCGTTCAGCTCTCCATCTCACAAACATTTGAGAGAAAGCATAAATTCCCACCTAGCCACCCTCGATCCCTGGCCCTGAATGCCAGCATTTCTAAACTACTGGCCTATGAAATGCTGTCATTTAGGCTGGTGGACACAGACAGCTTCAAACAGCTCATGTCGCTTGCTGTCCCACAGTATGTTGTTCCCAGCCGCCACTACTTCTCCAAGAGAGCCGTGCCTTCCCTGCACAACCAAGTGTCCGATAAAATCAAGTGTGCACTGCGCAACGCCATCTGTGGCAAGGTCCACCTAACCACAGATACGTGGACCAGTAAGCACGGCCAGGGACGCTATATCTCCCTAACTGCACACTGGGTAAATGTAGTGGCGGCTGGGCCCCAGGCGGAGAGCTGTTTGGCGCACATCCTTCCGCCGCCAAGGATCGCAGGGCAACATTCTTTGCCTCCTGTCTCCTCCTCCTCCTACTCAGCTTCCTCCTCCTCTTCTTCCACCTGCTATTCCAGTCAGCCACACACCTTCACCACCAACTTCAGCACAGCCCGGGGTAAACGTCAGCATGCCGTATTGAAACTCATATGTTTGGGGGACAGGCCCCACACCGCACAGGAGTTGTGGCGGGGTATAGAACAACAGACCGACGAGTGGTTGCTGCCGGTGAGCCTCAAGCCCGGCCTGGTGGTCTGCGATAATGGGCGAAATCTCGTTGCTGCTCTGGGACTAGCCGGTTTGACGCACATCCCTTGCCTGGTGCATGTGCCGAATTTGGTGGTGCAGAAGTTCATTCGCAACTACCCCGACATGTCAGAGCTGCTGCATAAAGTGCGGGCCGTCTGTTCGCGCTTTCGGCGTTCACACCCTGCCGCTGCACGCCTGTCTGCGCTACAGCGTAACATCGGCCTTCCCGCTCACCGCCTCATATGCGACGTGCCCACCAGGTGGAACTCCACCTTGCACATGCTGGACAGACTGTGCGAGCAGCAGCAGGCCATAGTGGAGTTTCAGCTGCAGCCCGCACGGGTCAGTCGCACTGCGGAACAGCACCAATTCACCACCAATGACTGGGCCTCCATGCGAGACCTGTGTGCCCTGTTGCGCTGTTTCGAGTACTCCACCAACATGGCCAGTGGCGATGACGCCGTAATCAGCGTTACAATACCACTTCTATGTCTCCTTGAGAAAACACTTAGGGCGATGATGGAAGAGGAGGTGGCCCAGGAGGAAGAGGAGGAAGAGGGGTCATTTTTAGCACTTTCAGGCCAGTCTCTTCGAAGTGACTCAGAGGGAGGTTTTTTGCAACAGCAGAGGCCAGGTACAAATGTGGCCAGACAGGGCCCACTACTGGAGGACGAGGAAAACGAGGATGAGGAGGAGGTGGAAGAGGATGAGGATGAAGCATGTTCACAGCGGGGTGGCACCCAAAGCAGCTCGGGCCCATCACTGGTGCGTGGCTGGGGGGAAACACAGGACGATGACGATACGCCTCCCACAGAGGACAGCTTGTCCTTACCTCTGGGCAGCCTGGCACACATGAGCGACTAAATGCTGCAGTGCCTGCGCAACGACAGCAGAGTTGCCCACATTTTAACGTGTGCAGACTACTGGGTTGCCACCCTGCTGGATCCCCGGTACAAAGACAATGTGCCCACCTTACTTCCTACACTGGAGCGTGATAGGAAGATGCGCGAGTACAAGCGCACGTTGGTAGACGCGCTACTGAGAGCATTCCCAAATGTCACAGGGGAACCAGTGGAAGCCCAAGGCGAAGGCAGAGGAGGAGCAAGAGGTCGCCAATGCAGCTGTGTCACGGCCAGCTCCTCTGAGGGCAGGGTTAGCATGGCAGAGATGTGGAAAAGTTTTGTCACCACGCCACAGCTAACTGCACCACCACCTGATACGGAACGTGTTAGCAGGAGGCAACATTTCACTAACATGGTGGAACAGTACCTGTGCACACCCCTCCACGTACTGACTGATGGTTCGGCCCCATTCAACTTCTGGGTTTCCAAATTGTCCACGTAGCCAGAGCTAGCCTTTTATGCCTTAGAGGTGCTGGCCTGCCCGGCGGCCAGCGTTTTGTCTGAACGTGTATTCAGCATGGCAGGGGGCGTCATTACAGACAAAGGCAGCCGCCTGTCTACAGCCAATGTGGACAAGCTGACGTTCATAAAAATGAACCAGGCATGGATCCCACAGGAACTGTCCATCCCTTGTGCAGATTAGACATTAACTACCTCCCCTTAACAATATATTATTGTACTCCAGGGAACTTCCTCATTTAATCCTATTTTTATTTTCATTTTACCATTATAGTGCGGGGCAACCCAAAGTTGAATGAACCTCTCCTCTGTCTGGGTGCCGGGGCCTTAATATGTGACAGTGGCCTGTTCCAGTGGTGGGTGACGTGAAGCCTGATTCTCTGCTATGACATGAAGACTGATTCTCTGCTGACATGAAGCCTGAATCTCTGTTACGGGACCTCTCTCCTCTGCCTGGGTGCCTGGGCCTAAATATGTGACAGTGGCCTGTTCCAGTGGTGGGTGACGTGAAGCCTGATTCTCTGCTATGACATGAAGACTGATTCTGTGCTGACATGAAGCCAGATTCTCTGTTACGGGACCTCTCTCCTCTGTCTGGGTGCCGGGGCCTAAATATGTGACAGTGGCCTGTTCCAGTGGTGGGTGACGTGAAGCCTGATTCTCTGCTATGACATGAAGACTGATTCTCTGCTGACATGAAGCCTGAATCTCTGTTACGGGACCTCTCTCCTCTGCCTGGGCCTAAATATGTGACAGTGGCCTGTTCCAGTGGTGGGTGACGTGAAGCCTGATTCTCTGCTATGACATGAAGACTGATTCTCTGCTGACATGAAGCCTGAATCTCTGTTATGGGACCTCTCTCCTCTGCCTGGGTGCCTGGGCCTAAATATGTGACAGTGGCCTGTTCCAGTGGTGGGTGACGTGAAGCCTGATTCTCTGCTATGACATGAAGACTGATTCTCTGCTGACATGAAGCCTGAATCTCTGTTATGGGACCTCTCTCCTCTGCCTGGGTGCCTAAGCCTAAATATGTGACAGTGGCCTGTTCCAGTGGTGGGTGACGTGAAGCCTGATTCTCTGCTATGACATGAAGACTGATTCTCTGCTGACATGAAGCCTGAATCTCTGTTATGGGACCTCTCTCCTCTGCCTGGGTGCCTGGGCCTAAATATGTGACAGTGGCCTGTTCCAGTGGTGGGTGACGTGAAGCCTGATTCTCTGCTATGACATGAAGACTGATTCTCTGCTGACATGAAGCCTGAATCTCTGTTATGGGACCTCTCTCCTCTGCCTGGGTGCCTGGGCCTAAATATGTGACAGTGGCCTGTTCCAGTGGTGGGTGACGTGAAGCCTGATTCTCTGCTATGACATGAAGACTGATTCTCTGCTGACATGAAGCCAGATTCTCTGTTACGGGACCTCTCTCCTCTGCCTGGGTGCCGGGCCTAAATATGTGACAGTGGCCTGTTCCAGTGGTGGGTGACGTGAAGCCTGATTCTCTGCTATGACATGAAGACTGATTCTCTGCTGACATGAAGCCAGATTCTCTGTTACGGGACCTCTCTCCTCTGTCTGGGTGCCGGGGCCTAAATATGTGACAGTGGCCTGTTCCAGTGGTGGTGACGTGAAGCCTGATTCTCTGCTATGACATGAAGACTGATTCTGTGCTGACATGAAGCCAGATTCTCTGTTACGGGACCTCTCTCCTCTGTCTGGGTGCCGGGGCCTAAATATGTGACAGTGGCCTGTTCCAGTGGTCGGTGACGTGAAGCCTGATTCTCTGCTATGACATGAAGACTGATTCTCTGCTGACATGAAGCCTGAATCTCTGTTATGGGACCTCTCTCCTCTGCCTGGGTGCCTGGGCCTAAATATGTGACAGTGGCCTGTTCCAGTGGTGGGTGACGTGAAGCCTGATTCTCTGCTATGACATGAAGACTGATTCTCTGCTGACATGAAGCCTGAATCTCTGTTATGGGACCTCTCTCCTCTGCCTGGGTGCCTGGGGCCTAAATATGTGACAGTGGCCTGTTCCAGTGGTGGGTGACGTGAAGCCTGATTCTCTGCTATGACATGAAGACTGATTCTCTGCTGACATGAAGCCTGAATCTCTGTTATGGGACCTCTCTCCTCTGCCTGGGTGCCTGGGCCTAAATATGTGACAGTGGCCTGTTCCAGTGGTGGGTGACGTGAAGCCTGATTCTCTGCTATGACATGAAGACTGATTCTCTGCTGACATGAAGCCTGAATCTCTGTTACGGGACCTCTCTCCTCTGCCTGGGTGCCTGGGCCTAAATATGTGACAGTGGCCTGTTCCAGTGGTGGGTGACGTGAAGCCTGATTCTCTGCTATGACATGAAGTCTGATTCTCTGCTGACATGAAGCCAGATTCTCTGCTATGGCATGAAGAGACTGATTCTCTGCTGACATGAAGTCAGATTCTCTGCTATGGCATGAAGAGACTGATTCTCTGCTGACGTGAAGCCTGATTTTCTGCTATGGGACCTCTGTCCAATTGATATTGGTTAATTTTTTTTAATTTTTTTTTTATTTTAATTCATTTCCCTATCCACATTTGTTTGCAGGGGATTTACCTACATGTTGCTGCCTTTTGCAGCCCTCTAGCTCTTTCCTGGGCTGTTTTGCAGCCTTTTTAGTGCCGAAAAGTTTGGGTCCCCATTGACTTCAATGGGGTTCAGGTTCGGGACGAAGTTCGGGTCGGGTTCGGATCCCGAACCCGAACATTTCCGGGAAGTTCGGCCGAACTTCTCGAACCCGAACATCCAGGTGTTCGCTCAACTCTAGTTGTAATCATACTGACCCAGAGAATTAAGGGCACAGGTCAGTTTTGCCACAAAGGGAACAACGTAGGGAGAAAACTTGTAAAACAGTGAAGGAATTGCGTTTTTTTCTAATTCCACCCAATTTTAATTTTTTCCCACTAGAAGAATTAGAAATTACAACTTATTCCGCAAAAAAAAAACCTCATATGGATATGTGAACGGGAAAAATAAAAAAGCTACGGCTCCAGGAAGATAGCTCCAGGGAAGAAAAATTTAAAAGCAAAAACGAAAAAAAAAACTCTGGTATCCAAGGGGTTAAAACATGCATTGCACATTTGTTTTGCTATTTTTCGCAAAACAAAAATAACCTTTAAGCAGTCTGGAGATGCTCTGTCCCATAATTTGTACTATTATGTCATGTGTTGTCACTGAGAGTTAAAACATTACCCTCTGGATTGTAAAACACGTGTTAAACATGTATATTGCTATCCCCCCCAAAGAAAAAAAAAAAAAGATTCACAGATTTCAGACTATTATTTCATGTGTTCTCACTGAGAGAACACTATCTTCTGTATGATAAAATACCTGTTGTCAATTGTGCTGAGCTTATTCCTCCTCACCAACACTTGGAAAAAAATGCTGTAATTCTGTTCAAAAGGGAAAAAAATAAAATGTTCTGGTATGTAGCTCCTTTTGAGATTTTTCAGCAGCTGCCCCTGTGCTCTACCTAGCACACCCAGCCTCAGCCCCTCACTCCTAACTTCCTGGCTTAAAGCTTTCCCTGCCTTCCCCTATTTTGCACAATTATTCTTCTGTCTAGCCTTTCCATAAACAGTCCCCGACACTAGAATAGTAGCTTGATTGTGACTGCATACTGTCCTTATGATCATTTTCTGTCAGACACTTTAAAGACCCATCCACCCTCATTCATAGCCCAAAACAGACTAATGTTCAGCTTGTTTTTCAAGGGCACCTCCCAGGCTTCTGCAGCATTGATTGAATTATCTAGGCTGTCTGTTAGCCTGTGAGCCAATGAGGGCAAGTGCCCCTCCACTTCACCTTAGGGTCATGTGATGTGAGTACCCTTCTTCTTCCTCCTTTGTTTTTTTTCCCATCGAGGTGCAGCAAAATGGCACTGTGTGCTGTTTTTACTGGAATTGCTTAAAAACGAAGCTGAAAAGCTTTGGGTTCATTTGGAAACTTTAGGAAGTTCGTAATGACCCGATTCATTACAAACTGAATCACTTATCTCTAGTACAAATGAATATATTTTCAACGTGGATTATGTCATAGACATTACACAGTTACTCCTTTTTCATTCCAAACACCTGTTGCAAATTTTCTACAGTTAATTTTAATTTCTACAGTTAAGTGCACAAATAAGCTTATTTTGCTGTATCACGAACATGTGATATGTGCCATACACAACTTTTCAGGACAATCTGAGCATTTTTGATTCGGGTTGAATTCATTAGTACCCAAATCAAATCTTTTGAACAATTCAGACCTTGAACGAATTTCAAGAGAATTGCTGATTTCTATTGGTTTCCATTACTGGAGGAAAAGTTTGAATTCAATCAAAGCTGGTGTACTAAGTATCCAGTTTATTGTTCCAACAGAAGGAACTATATGGATGAAAATATTTAATGGAGTAAGTAAATATAGATGATTCAGAATAGATGAGAAATTTGATTTGAATATAATATAGGTAGAAGTATACAGCCTAAACATTTCCTAGATATGCTACATATTTTTAGTACAGTATCTACAATGACAATGATAGTGGGTTTCCCCTATATTTGCATAAATTCTTCACCTTTTTCCTTCAATGTCTGCATGAAGTTTCACAGCATGACTCCAATCAAATGCTCCTGTACGTGTGTCGACCCATCTTTTCAGCTCCATGATGCATCGATCACTGACCTTCAGCACTATGATATATTTGAAAAACTCACAGGCTGTATACAGATGATGAACCAGTGAACCCATGGTGAGGTCAATCAAGATATCTCCTTTAATATGACCTGCAAAAATTTTTTGTATTAACATATCTAATATGTTAAACGTATAAAGAAGTTGTGGATGAACAGTGACTCACATTACGTCTATATGTGGCAAAATATGTTTTTTTTTACCAATTAAAAGTAGTAAACCATAATAAAACATACCTAAAAAAATATATAAAAATGTGTGTCACTATATTTGTATCAATCAGTAAAATACAGTTAACATATAATTTATACCACAGAGTAAGTTTTTGTTTAAATGAAATAAAAAAACAACCGCCCCCTCCAAATGTACATTTATTATTTTTTTCTACCCCTTCCGCCCCCCCAAAAAAAACAATGTTGGAAATTTTTCAGTTCATTTTTTGCATTTTAAAACGGTTTTATAAGAAATAAGATTGCTTATTAACATACAAAGATTATTACTACATGGAACATTACTCACAAATTACTACTAACTACTAAACCATGCTGTATTTTCCATCATATTCATAGTCAATTATTTAAAATCCAAAAAGATACTGTGATGTTAATAATGAAATGTTCTTAAAATGGTTTTCCTATCTCAGACAATGGGGGCATATAGCTAGAATATGCCCTATTGTCTGATAGGTGTGGGTCCCACCTTTGGGACCTGCACCTACACCGAGAACGGAGTCCTGAAAGTTGTGGAGGGCACACTGCGCATGCGCAGCCACCTTCCAATCATTTATATGGGGCTGCTGAAAATAGTGCTGGCTCGGCTATTTCCGTCGGCCCTATAGAAATGTATGGGAGCAGTGGCCACGCAAGCGCATTGCGCACTCATTCATACTGTGGGGAGAGCGCTTGGTGGTGGCCGGCCCCGGGGAAACACAGGGTCCTCCAGCCACCACCTTCCCTGCTCCATTCTCGGTGTAGGTGCAGGTCCCAGAGGTGGTATCCACACCTATCAGACAATGGGGGCATATCCTAGTGATATGCCCCATTGTCTCATATGGGAATATCCCTTTAATGTTGCAGGAATTGAAAATGTTCTACAATAAAAGTAATAAAGAAGGAATGAAACTCTGGGACCTGCACCTATCAAACAATGGGGGCATATCCTAGCGATGTGTCTCAGACGTCCCTTTAATGTTGCAGGAATTACAAATGTTCTACACTAAAAGTAAAAAAAGAAATACAATTTATTAAGTATGGAAAAAGACTTACCTGATGCAAAGGTTTTTGTAAGATTTTCAATTGGAAATAACAAGGAATCCTCTGCAAAGACCATGTCGTCCTTATTTGAAACATAATTTTCCAGATATTGTCTCGAATCGAAATCATGTAAATGATAGAACTTGTGGGTACTGGAATCCATTGTTAAATCTTTTGTCACAGATGGTTTCACACCTTCTACACTGACGTTCTAGGTTTTGAATTTTCTGGATTAGATTTGCAGTTTATATAACCAAGAATTACTTGTCAGGTCATACATGTTTCATGAGACAGTCATGGGAACATTTGCAATAATAAATTTGAAAAATTATGTAACTAAGGATTACTTATCACATCATGAGTTGTTATTTTCACTAGACAGTGACAGGAATATGTGGTATAATAGATTCACATTAGAGATGAGCAAACCTTTTAAGATTCGCTTGGTTTCAGGTTAGCTGAATTTTTTTGTTTGGACACGAAACAATTTTGAGAGAGAGAGAGACAAGGATACTGTGTATAAATAAACATGCTAAAGATAAGCAAATCAATTTGATCAATTTAACCCCTTAAGGACCTTGCCATTTTTAGTGTCACTTTATGTGGTAATAAAGTAAGTATGCTTTTACTTATCCAAGCCATTCTGTGACTGTTTTCTAGTCACATATTGTAATTCATGACAGTGGTAAATTTGAGTCAAAATATTTAATTTTTATTTATAAAAAATACAAAATTTACCAAAAATGGAGAAAAATTCACAATTTTCAAAATTTCAATTTCTCTGCTTTTAAAACAGATAGTGATACCTCCTAAAATAGTTATTACTTTAGATTTCCCATATATCTACTTCATGTTTTGATCATTTTATAAATGCAATTTTTTGGGGGGACGTTAGAAGGCTTAGAAGTTTAGAAGCAAAACCCACTTTTTAATGACCAGTTCAGATCTGAAGTCACTTTGTGAGGCTTACATAATAGAAACCACCCATATTGCCCCATTTTAGAAACTACACCCCTCTAGGTATTCAAAACTGATTTTACAAACTTTGTTAACCCCTTTAGGTGTTTCACAAGAACTAAAGGAAAATGTAGATGAAATTTCAGAATTTCACTTTTTTAGCAGATTTTTCATTTGAATCCATTTTTTTTCCGCTAACAAAGCAAGGGTTAACAGCCAAACAAAACTTAATATTTATTGCTCTGATCGTGTAGTTTACAGAAACACCACATATGTGGTCTTAAACTGCTGTACAGGCATATGGCAGGGGGCGCAGAAGGAAAGGAATGCCATATGGTTTTTGGAGGGCAGATATCACTGGGATAATTCTAAGTTGCCATGTCAAATTTGAAGACCCCCTGATATACCCCTAGAGTAGAAACAAACAAAAAAAGACCCCATTTTGGAAACTACGGGATAAGGTGTCAGTTTTGTTGGCACGATTTTAGGGTACATATGATTTTTGGTTGCACTATATTACACTTTTTTTGAGGCAAAGTAACAAAAAATAGCTGTTTTGGCACCATTTTAATTTTTTGTTATTTACAATGTTCATCTGACAGGTTAGATCATGTGGTATTTTTATAGAGCAGGTTGTTACGGACGCAACAATACCAAATATGACTATTTTTAAGTTTTTTTGTTTCAATTTTACATAATAAAGCATTTTTGGAAAAAAATATTTTTTTGTGTCTCCATATTCTGAAAGCCATAGTTTTTTGTAATTTTTTTGGGTGACTGTCTTATGTAGGGGCTCTTTTTTTGTATGAGATTGGTACTATTTTAGATGCATATGACTTTTGGATCACTTGGTATTACACTTTTTGTGATGTAAGGTGACAAAAAATGGCTTTTTTGACACACTTTATTTTTTTATTTTTTTACAGTGTTTACCTGAGGGTTTAGGTCATGTGATATTTTTATACAGCAGGTTCTTAAGGACGTGGCAATACCTAATATGTATACTTTTTTAAATTTATTAAATTTTTATACAATAACAGCATTTTTGGAAAAAAAAAATCATGTTTTAGTGTCTCCATATTCTGAAAGCCATAGTTTATTTTTATTTTTTAGGGGATTGTCTTAGGTAGAGTCTCATTTTTTGCGGGATGCGATGATGGTTTGATTGGCACACTTTTGGGGTGCTTATGACTTTTTCATCGCTTGGTGTTACGGCATACAAGGGAATGCTCCAAACTCCCGAACGGAACCTCACGAATAGCTGCTAGCAGACGAATAGGAAACGCACCCAAGCGGCTTACACTCCTAGCAATCAGTCTCTAACAGCATACAGTGAATCCCCCCAAGAACGAGACGAGGCTCCGTGTTGAGGGTCAAGCAGTGGTCACCCAGAGCTGTGTGTTTATTGATCTTATATAACATTGTTACACACTAGTACCACCCACAGGGTTTTGTAAAAACAACCAATAAACACGTACAATACAGTAAAACACTCCCACACAAAATCCTCCCCTCTGCCTGTGATACAATTACCTTACACAATGGGTTGATGTCATTATCACAGGCAGGAGAATACACAATGGCCCAGATTCAGGTAGATTTGCCCATTACTTACACCTGAGCCGCTCAGCTGAATTTCTCTGCGCTGGAGCAATTTTGCCAAATTGCCACCTGATTCAGGAATCGTTTGTTCATTTAATTTGCTCCTGTTTAAGGCAAAGCTGAGGGCGCAAGGCCGTGCAAGTCAAAGTGGGTGTGCCCCTATGTAAATGAGGAATTTTCGGCTCAGCAGAGGTTTGCTAGCATAATTTCAGGGCAAATCCTGCTCAGCTGCTTGCACTGAGCAAATAAATAGGAGCAGACTTGCGCAGGTTCTTTGCTGAATTTCATCCTGCTTTTTCCTTCTACCCCCCCTGAGCAAGGAATTCTCAGCCCTTTTGCAAGACATGGCACCTCCCAAAGGGACCAAAAAAAGGAAGCCCAACTTTGTGGCTGCAGAGATGGACATCCTGATTGCTGCACTCCAGCAGCATAAGGAAGTCCTATATGGTGCCCAGCGGGCAAACACCACCATTGCCCAAAGGAGGGCTATATATGAAGCCATTGCCCTGGACATCAATGCCCTGGGTAATGAAAGTGCGTACCTGGGATGACATCCAGAAGAAATTAAATGATATGAGGCGCAGGGGTCCGTGAAAAACTGGCTCATATCAGGAAGCATACCCGGTGGCACGGGAGGTGGTCCGCGATGTATGATCCGGCTCAATCAGGAGGAGCAGCTTATTGCACAACGTTCGTGCAGGAGCAGGTGGAGGGACTTGAAGGGTACGACTCCACTGTTGGGAACTTGGGGACTGGTAAGTTATTTTTCTTTCATATCTGCTTGTGCATCATGGGAGGGGGTACAAGTGAACATATGAGAAGTGTGTTGCAACAGCAAAATATGTCGTTTTGGTGTCATCCACAGGTGGTGATGAGGAAGAAGAAGCTGGGCCGTCTTCGGCTGCGGGCTCGACCCAGCCCATCCAGACCAGAGCCAGGGGTCCCAGTCAGGCCCCATGGACATTTCTGGCTATGCTGGTCCAGGAGGAGATCATACCGGGGCCAAGTATGGAGGAGCAAGTGGTATTGGAGGAGGATTCCTTTTTCCTCATCCAGGAGGACTCTGGCTCCCTCCAGGAGGATACCACCATCCCTGTGGCAACCCACCACCCCCCCGCCCAGCACGTCATCCCCCTCCAGGGCAAGCCCCTCCCTTGTGGACCCCTCCCCTTCTCCCTCTGTCCGTGGCCGAGCCTCTCCTCCCAGGAAGGCTCTGTCCAAAACGAGGCATATATCCTCCAGCCTCCGTGACGGTCTGCTGGAGGAGCCAGGCCCTACAGACCCGCCATATAGGGGCCATGGTGGAGAGGTGCGTTCGTCTGGCGGACAGCATGGCATCCACCTCCACCTCTATGCAGCATGCCCTCACCCTGCATGAAGACCGGAGGACAAAACATGTGGCACAGAGCCTGGGGGAAATTAGTGGCAACTCTAAGGCCATAGTCACCTGCTTGGTGGCTCTGGAGACCACACCAGCTTTGTTAAGCAGGATGACAGCTGCGGTGCAGGCCAACACCACTGCAGTGCAGGAGGAGGCGAGAGTTACCCGCCGGGCATCAGCGGGATACCACCACCCGCCAAATGCGGATGTTGGCCCAGACCAACACCATCCTTGCCCGCCTGGCCAACGCCATGGAGGGCATGCAGCCACCACCTGCAAGGAGTGTGGAAGTAGGGGTTGATGCTCCTCCCCCCCTCCTCCCCCCACCCCCTCCATCCCCACCCCATGCCTCTCCGCACCACGGAGATTGAGGAGCCAGAGCCGGGGCACCCTTGGCCCAAAGAAAAAACTAAAAAATAAATTTTATGTCTACATTTTTTTTGCTCAACACAATATGATTTTTTTTTTTATTTTTCTATATGCTCAGGGTATGAGATTATTTTTTTTTTATATGCTCAGGATATGAGTTTTTTATATTTATTTGTAGTCCCTACACACGGTTGAGGAGTGTATATACACAGTGTGACTGGTGTGTGAATGGGGGGGGGGTGTGCACTCCTGCTGGAATGTTACCAACTCAAGGATGACTTCAGGGCTAAAGCGAAACATGCGATACACCTCAGTATCAGTCATCTGAAAAAGGTTGTAGCGCCCTTCTGTAAATCCTCTCCCGTGCCCTCCTACGAGTCGGCTCAGTCAATAGAATATCAAGAACCATAGCTGCCCCTGCATGTTGGTGCACAGATGTGAGGTCCGAAAATGTGGTGCTCTGCTTGTTCAGATCGTCTGTCTAGGTGCTGCTGAAGTTGCGCGCTCCTTCAGATGACCTTTTGGCCATCTTTGCTACTTGCCCTGCTTTTAACAGGAGCAAGTTTGCCCAGGGAAAAAAGCTTGCACGCTTCCAGCGCAAGATGCGCATCACACGCGCATGTCTCTGATCATCGGCAGTTACCTAATTGCATATTCGCTGAGGGAATTCCATGAAGGCGCAACTTACACCCCGCGCAAAATTGCGCAGGAACAGCTAGGCTGCGTGCGCGGGAAAATGGCCGCATTTCAGGCTTAACTGGTTTACAGAATCAGCCGCAAATTTGCATAGGAGCAAATCAGTACTTGCGCGGCGCAAATCACACTTGTTCCCGCGCAAGTGCTTCTTGAATCTGGGCCAATGTCTTCTGACCTGGAGACAACCGAGGAGTAATTCAATTATCTCTCAGGACAAAGGGAAATCGCAAATACACACGTGGAGACAATAGGACAGACATCACTATTTAAATATACAATGTCCCAACCATTACATTAACATAGACATTTAACATATCCCCAGATGGCTTGGATCTGAGCGTTCAAAATATCCAAACAGCGCTCAGATGCCAAGAACACAGTCAAATCGCCATGGAGTTTTAGTTTAGCATGGGCTGATGAGAGGGCCCATAATCCTGAGGCAAGAGGCTGGCAACCAGGATTCTCCACCACCAGTGGCGAGGTTTGGTTTCGCCACACTTGATATTACACTTTTTGTGATGTAAGGTGACAAAAAGGGCTTTTTATTTTTATTTTTTTTACAGTGTTCATCTGAGGGGTTAGGTCATGTGGTAAAACTTTATTTTTATTTTGTTTCACTTTATTTTTTTGTCCCACTCTGGGACTTCAACTTTTGGGGTCTGATCCCCTTTACAATGCACTATGGCAAAGTGCCCGACTGTATAGGGAGGGTGTTTAGGGACTAATGGTCCTCCCCCTCCACCCTTTTCCCCTTAGGGGCGTTTATGGAATCTGGCCCCGTCACGGTAATGGTTAAAGGGGTTGTCCGGGATTGGGGGACTGTTTGTCTATTAGTAATCTAATAACATAAACTTTGAATATAACGGATAATCCTATTTTTGTAATAAGGCTGCTTTTGTCTAGTTTAAAATCCTTTTTTTAGGCACCCGTACTTGTGTTTTGGACTGAATCTTTTTGCACATTCTCCTTTTTGGAGTTGCAGTGTGTGCATTTCACTTTCCTGTGGTTAGGGTACTTTCCACATTTGCGGCAGGACGGATCCGACAGGCTGTTCACCCTGTCGGACCTGTCCTTCCGCTATTTCGCTTTGCCGCCGGACCCCCGGGAAGGGAAGGGGGTGGAGCTCCGGCGCAGCACAGTAGTGCACGGCGAAAGGCCGCCGGACTAAAAGTCCTGCATGTCCGACTTTTTAGTCCGGCGGCCTCTCACCGTGAACTGCGCCGGAGCTCCGCCCCCATCCCCATTATAGTCAATGGGGACGGAGCGGCGGTCCGGCGGTCCGGCGGCACGGCAAAATAGCGGAAGGACGGATCCGACAGGGTGAACGGCCTGTCGCATCCGTCCTGCCGCAAGTGTGAAAGTACCCTTATACATCGGTTTTAACTGATTGCCAGGTCAGTATATAAGGTTTACCTTGAATATATATATATTATATATATATATATATATTTATGATGGGAGCGTGCCCCTTACAATGTGACTGTGTCCGGTATGTTTATGGATGCATGTGGGAGAGTGCCCCTTAGGCCCCCTGCACACGAATGTGTGCTTCCCGTTGCCGTATTGCGGACCGCATTTGCGGATCTGCAATACACAGGTGTCATTCCGTGGGCATTCCGCATCACGGATGCGGACCCATTCACTTGAATAGGTCCGTAAATCCGGAGATGCAGAATGGTACGGAATGGAAGGACGGAACGAAACCCTACGGAAGCACTACGGAGTGCTTCCGTGGGGTGTCGTCCCGTACTTCCGTACTGCAAAAAGATAGAACATGTCCTATCTTTTTGCGGAACGGCCAGATCGCGGACCCATTCAAGTGAATGGGTCAGCGATCCGCTGTGGCTGTCCCACTGACTGTGTTCGTGCATTGCGGCCCTCATTTTGCGGGCCGCAGCACGACCACGGGGCGCACACGTTCGTGTGCAGGGGGCCTTACAGTGTGACGGTGTCTGGTATGTTTATGGATGCATGTGGGAGCATGCCCCTTACAGTGTGACGGTGTCCGGTATGTTTATGGATGCATGTGGAAGCGTGCCCCTTACAGTGTGACGGTGTCCGGTATGTTTATGGATGCATGTGGGAGCGTGCCCCTTACAGTGTGACTGTGTCCAGTATGTTTATGGATGCATGTGGGAGCATGCCCCTTACAGTGTTACTGTGTCCAGTATGTTTATGGATGCATGTGGGAGCGTGCCCCTTACAGTGTGACGTGTTCCGGTATGTTTCTGGATCTGGCGATACCAGATGTGTGACACTTTTTTGCAGCCTAGGTGGCAAAGGGGCCCACATTCCAAAGAGCACCTTTAGGATTTCACAGGTCATTTTTTACACATTTTGATTTCAAACTACTTACCACACATTAGGGCCCCTAGAATGCCAGGGCAGTATAACTACCCTACAAGTAACCCCATTTTGGAAAGAAGACACCCCAAGGTATTTTGTGATGGGCATAGTGAGTTCATGGAAGTTTTTATTTTTTGTCACAAGTTAGTGGAATATGAGACTTTGTAAGGAAAAAAAATAAAAAATCATAATTTTCCGCTAACTTGTGACAAAAAATAAAAAGTTCTATGAACTCACTATGCCCATCAGCGAATACCTTAGGGTGTCTATTTTCCGAAATGGGGTCATTTGTGGGGTGTTTGTACTGTCTGGCCATTGTAGAACCTTAGGAAACATGACAGGTGCTCAGAAAGTCAGAGCTGCTTCAAAAAGCGGAAATTCACATTTTTGTACCATAGTTTGTAAACGCTATAACTTTTACCCAAACCAATTTTTTTTTTTACCCAAACATTTTTTTTTATCAAAGGACATGTAGAACAATAATTTAGAGAAAAATTTATATATGGATGTCTTTTTTTTTGAAAAATTTTACAACTGAAAGTGAAAAATGTCATATTTTTTGCAAAAATTTCGTTAAATTTTGATTAATAAACAAAAAAGTAAAAATGTCAGCAGCAATGAAATACCACCAAATGAAAGTGAGAAGAAAAGGAGGTAAAATTAATTTTGGGGTGGTAAGTGCTTGACCGAGCAATAAACGGTGAAAGTAGTTTAGTGCAGAAGTGTAAAAAGTGGCCTGGTCATTAAGGGTGTTTAAGCTAGGGGGGCTGAAGTGGTTAAGTAGGTTTCAGATTAGGGCCATTAAGGATTAATTCACTGGGGATCCTCCTTAGACATGATGGGGGCGGTGCAGGAAATCCTGAAGGTCACATATACCTTCTCTCTGTTCTTGCAAGTGAAAGCAGATTGGTGTGGTATGTACCTCTTTGCTCTGTCCACACCAAGATGACGCGGGAGATGCTGCCCTTAAGGAAGCCTCCTGGCGAGGTTCATGAGGAGGGTAAGGGTTAGCTGCTCTCAGTTTTGAGCAGCCTTGGCTCTCACCTGACATCCTCCTCCCCTGTGCCTGCTTTCGTGCCGCTCCAGCGCTTCAGCGGGGGGGGGAACGGCGGTCTGCTCGGCATACTCGTCCCCCCACCCGACTCGGTCATAATCCCCCAGCTGCCCGCTCTCCCCGGCATGTCTAGAGCGGAGTGCACGCCATTTTTCCGGCCCAGCCTAGTGAAGTTTTGCGGCGCTGTGCCGTGGCTCCGCCCCTCCCCTGCAGCGCTTCTGGTACGTGAATGGACAGCGCTTGCCAGGGAGGATTGTTAGACATGAGGGGGGGGGGGGGCGCGAGACAGCTCCTCACTCCCTGAAAAAATACACCCCCCCATTGTAGCCTATTGTGCCTCCCCTCCCTGCTAATGTAGGGCAGCATGAGGTGGTCACCCGCAACCCCCACTGCTTCAGGCAGGGCCCCTTCGACTCGGTCATAATCCCCCAGCTGCCCACTCTCCCCGGCATGTCTAGAGTGGAGTGTGCACCATTTTTCCAGCCCAGCCTAGGGAAGTTTTGCGGCGCTGTGCCATGGCTCCGCCCCTCCCTTGCAGCACTTCTGGTACATGGGTGTTGGGCAACGCATGCCAGGCAGGATTGTTAGACCCACACCCCCTCCATTGTAGACTATTGTGCCCCCCTCCTTGCAAATGTAGGGCCCCCTTCCCCTGCAGCGTTTACAGGTCGCTCGTAATGGGCGACGCTTGGCAGGTGAGTTTGTTTGTTCCTCTGAGGCCTCGGGAGAGCTCTTCGCCCGCCCCTGGCATCCCCATACCCCCCCCTCCATTCTCCATTCCGGATTACGATGTTACCGCTAATATAATATTGCCTCAAAGGGGAGTTCCTGCCACCCCCACTTCCGTGGTCAGTGCCCCACTAGTACTGTGGGGTGATCGGGGTCTCTGTTGGAGCCTGTTATGGCACCCCCCCTCCCCCTGTTTTTCTCGCCATGCCTGATTGCAGTGCACCCATGCCTATAGGCTTGCCTCGAAGGGGTGTTCCGGCTGTCCATACTTCTGTGATCAGTGCCCCTTCAGCACTCATTTGAAACCCATTTTGGCACTCCTCTCCCCACGGGGTCACACAGGCACAGGGAGCTCTCTGTTTTTTCTCCTCCTCGCAGGTGGTCAGGAGGCATGGCTGACGTGGGTCCTGCAAACGCCAGTCCCGTTGCCGTTCCAGGGTTTCCGGGAAAAGTAGGCGCGCCAGATCCTCCAGGTGGCACTTACCGTCGTCTTCGGACGGAATGTCAGGTGCATCTGAGGAGTCTGGTCTGATGTTGCGATCGAAAACTGTAAGAGGCTGGTGCCTGACCATAAATCCAGGGTTCTTCGCCTGGTCACTGCAGCGGCCCACCAGGATGGAATTCCTGTACCCGCTTCTTCGGTGGTGCTGTCCCTTCCTATGACTGGTGAGTACTAATGCTCTGGGGGATGGGGGGTGGGAGGTCTTGTGCAGATTTAGAATCATTACTATGGGCACTTTTAGATACGGGGTCCCCCGCCCCTCCAGTCGAGCTGGTAGCTCCGTGGTACTGCAATAGCTTCATGGGTAGCATTTCTGGTTTTAAAACTCCTTTGGTTTAGTTTACCTGAGCTTGTGCAACTGCGGGTTTAGCACTTGGGGTATTCATATCCTATAGAAGAGGTTTTCCCAGACTATACGTCCACAAAAAATCATTAAAAAAATTAAAGAGAAAAATAAATTAAATAAATAAACAAACAAAGAAAGTGACAAAGCCCCTCTGTCAGTGTTGGTTTCGTGACGTCTGTTGCCCCCGGCACGGAAGCACGACGCCCCCCTTTAAATGGATTCCTAAGGTGGTCGTCTGAAGTAATTAATTTGTATGGTGTAAAAATCTTGTTGAGTCCAGAATGGGTAGTACTTAAGTCGCCAGTTTCTTTATTTTGTCTATACGATACCCCACATAATCCATGTAACGGTTCTTGGTCCCACCGGTCTTTCGGCAGGTTTTCTTGCAGCTGGTTTTAGGTAAAGCTCAGTCCTTCTGGGTGTCCTCCCGTTTTTCCCTTACAGCTTGGAGTGTAGGAGATTACTTCTCCTAACTGCATCATATTTCTCCTTTTATGCAGCAGTTATAAAGTATTACAAAAAAAATGTAAAAAATTTTTTATGAACATAGGAGAGTATAAGGGAGCGGTATATTCGGGTATGTAAAGTAGTACTGCCTGTTATGTTCTGATATTGCCGTTTGCTCTTTTGTCTCATTCTCACAACCGAAAACGACCGCCAAAAGTACAATCGGGAAATCCTTGGTGTAGTGTGCGTCGATGTGTGCGCAATTCCTCCAAAATAACATCACAGAGACGTTCTCAAGTAGGTTTCAATAATGTGCCTGCTTCCAACGGCTAGGCGTGGTTTATGTATACCAGAAGATGGGAGGCGGTCTTACAATCATGACCAACAGGGAGACAGGTTATGGTATGAAGTGATTGGCTGGAAGGCGGTCTTACAATCATGACCAATAGGGAGACAGATTATGGTATGAAGTGATTGGCTGGCGAAGATGTGAATGATCGCGCAAACTTATGTTCGCACACTTATTCGTGCCCTTTCCGTTGCGACGCTTATCCTCGTGGATGAAGAAACCTTTGTTCGACGGTCCCCATCCCTCCTGCCTCAGCCGGCGCCATGACACTGGTATCCTGCAGCAATACCAGGCCGGGCACAAATCAGCTACAGGTCGGGACGACCAGACCATGGTGCGAAAGTCTCTGCGCAGATGCGAATAAGAATGAATCTGCGCATCTCCATAGGATAGATGGCGACCATACGGCGAACAATAATTTTCCACAACAGTTCTCCCCTTTTTCGCCATATGTCGTCATTTCAGCGGCTTCCTAACACTACAATCACTCAAATCAGACCTCTAAAGGGAATAAACATGTAAAGGGGAACATGCTGCACCACAGATGAACTAACAAGAAGATCCTGGCCTATCATTCTTGGGCCTCTTCAGTTGCTTGACCGCGACATCCGGCAAGGGTGGTGACAGTGAAAAGTCTCTAAAGTGTCTCTAATAAAGAAATGCCTTCAAAAGGAAGGGTGATTCTCCATGACGGTTCCTTAAAATGCGGTGGTTCTTCTTGGGTTGGTCCTCCTGGAGTAAGAATCCGGTTGCTCTAGGCGATGGTTCTCTGCGATCATAACGTGGTCCTCTGAACGGCTCCTCGAGACTCGATTCATCAAGCAGCAGGTCATTCTCACCGCCACATAGAAAAGAAATAGAAAGCACAGCAGTAACAGGACATACACTCCTATTTCCTTAAGCCACGATCCTATAGAGAACATCATATCACCGAAGCCCCCCAGACCTTTAAAGGGGTTCTAACCTTCATCTGCAATCACACTGTAACGCCTTAACTCCCCTTATCTAGATGGACCTGCACCTTGTCACCAGTATCTTCCACCCAGGTGCAGCAATCCTCCCCGATGAATTCACAGAAACCCCCCTTTTCAGCTAAAAGATAGTCGAGAGCCATCTACTCCTGAAGGAGAAGAGTTTTAAACTTTTGATGTTTGGAGGAGACTTCTCTCATGGCTTCAACTGTCTAGTTGAACATCTCATCCACTATGGTAGAAAATTTGTTCAGCCGCTTCATAAGTTCCATACCCCATCCGGTCCATGCCGGAAACCGTGCCCAAGCACGGTCCCCTGCAGAGAACAGCTCCCTCCTAGTCCTTCTTCCCATACTCACCCTCCTCTGCACCATCAGATCCTTGTGACCATCAGCAATGTAGGAGGCGGGGACTAACCTGACTAAGGAGCATGACCCTCTAGCATTCATGGCAATGACTCTATAAGCAGCCTGCCCACACAAGAAGTAATAGGGCCCAGTTAGAGAGACACAAAGGTCATTAGGGTTCCGGTTATGGGAGTTGAGCAACAGCTGTATGGATAAAGGGATTTCTGCACCGTCCTGAATGTCACACCCTCCCCCCAGCAGATATAGTCGTGTCTGGTGGTTAGGTTGTTACGGTCAGGGATTCTATGGTCGATATGGACAGTGATCCCAGATGGGCATTCGGTCCCACCCATGGACTTAGCTCCAAATCCAGAGCTGATATTAAAACAAATCTGGGGTCGCCCTAATCGACCGGATACCCACACGGGTCTACTAAGCCTACTACAAGTCTCAGGGCTGAAATCAAGACCATAAGTGACGTTACCATCTAAGAATGTATGGTTGAACTCTATGGATAGGTGACGCTCCATAGATTTACCTAAAGGGTTGATTTTTCTCATGCCCACCCTGATGTCATAAAGGGCATGAACTGCCGCCATGGCCGGGAGGCTCTGACCCGGAGGTGGTTTGGAGCACACCCAGCAGTTGGATCTATTTGCCGTCTTTGCTAACTGCAAATGCATTCTGAATAACAAATTCGGATGTGACTCCTCATAACATTTTCCAAAGTGCATTAGACAGAAAGAATAAAGGAATACGAGGTACCTTATCATTGCGCTTTGTGGTCCAGTAGTTTCTTGCAATGGCTGGCGTGGATCCATCCGTCATGTTCCTCGACCTTGAGGGAGGTTGGTGTTGTAAGTAGAGGTAAGGCCCGGTATATCTCGCCTCCAGTCCCTGGCGCTGATGTTTTTTAACGACCACCCAATCGCCTGGTTGTATAGAATGCAAACCAGTTATAGATTCTGGATCAGGAATAAATTCATAAACTCTCTGGTGTATCTTTTGGAGTTCCCGTTGAAGAGACTGCACATACTCTGTCAGCTGAGAATGTAAAGATGACAGCTGCTGGGGAAAGTACAACCCCATCTTTGGTCTACTCCTGAACAGAATCTCATATGGGGACAGCCCATGAGGCCGTCTTGGTGCATTGCGCTCAGAGTAGAGAGCAATGGACAAACACTCGGGCCATGGTTTACCCGTGTCAGCAGAGATCTTTGAGATCTTGTTCTTGATAGTACTGTTTAGTCTCTCCCCCTTGCCACTGCTTTGGGACTGATAAGGAGTATAGAGAGCCTGATTGATGTGGAGAGCCTCACATATCTCCTTGAAAACTTGTCCCATAAAGTGAGTCCCCCGGTCGGATTCAATGGCTTCGGGTACTCCCCATCGACAGACAACCTTAGAAAGGATCTTTTTGGCGGTCGTTGTGGCATTAGCTTTTTTAATGGGCCAAGCCTCCGGCCATCCAGAAAACTGGTCTACACAGACCAAAGCATACTCGTGGGGCCCACTCTTAGGCATGTTGATGTTTTTCAATTTGCATGGAGTCCAGGAGAAATGGGACTACTTAAAAGGTGCATTATTGAAGGCAACAGAAAATTGCATTAGACTCGTCAGTAAAAGCAAAAAAAGGAGGAGACCAATGTGGTACTCAGCAGAAGTGGCCCAAATCATTAAAAAATAAAAAGCTAGCATTTTGTAATTATAAAAAAACCCAGAGCAATGAAGATAAGGAAATCTACAAGATTAGGCAGAGAGAGGCCAAGCAAGTTATAAGAACTTCTAAAGCGCAGGCAGAAGAAAAACTAGCTCAGTCTATGAAAAAAGGGGATAAGACATTCTTCAGATATATAAATGAAAAAAGGAAATTAAAACAAGGAATAATTAAATTAAAAACAAAGGACGGAAGGTATGTAGAAGAGAATAAAGGGCTAGCCGACTACCTTAATGAATACTTCTGTTCAGTTTTTACAAAAGAAAAAGGAGAAGGACCTCCACTAGAAAGAATGACTATTAAATCGTTTGATGCATGTATCTTTACAGAGGAAGATGTTCTAAGTTTGCTGTCTAAGGTGAAGACAGATAAGTCACAGGGGCCTGATGAGATACACCCAAAATTATTAAAAGAGCTTAGTGGTGAGCTGGCAAAAACCGTTAACAGATTTATTTAACCAATCATTAGTAACAGGAGTCATCCCGGAAGATTGGAAATTGGCAAATGTCGTGCCCATTCACAAGAAAGGTAGTAGGGAGGAATCGAGCAACTATAGACCAGTGAGTCTGACATCAATAGTAGGCAAATAATGGAAACCCTATTAAAGGATAGGATTGTGGAAACATCTAAAATCCCATGGATTGCAAGATGAAAAACAACATGGGTTTACTTCAGGGAGATCATGTCAAACAAATCTTATAGATTTTTTTGACTGGGTGAATAAAATAATAGACGGTGGAGGTGCAGTAGACATCGCATATCTAGATTTTAGTAAGGCTTTTGACACTGTCCCACATAGAAGACTTATCAATAAACTGCAGTCATTGAGCATGGACTCCCATATTGTTGAGTGGATTAGGCAGTGGCTGAGTGACAGACAACAGAGGGTTGTAGTCAATGGAGAACATTCAAAACAAGGTAATGTTACCAGTGGGGTTCCACAGGGATCTGTACTGGGACCGATTTTGTTTAATATCTTCATAAGTGATATTGCAAAAGGCCTCGCTGGTAAGGTTTGTCTTTTTGCTGATGACACAAAGATATGTAACAGGGTTGATGTTCCTGGAGGGAAACGCCAAATGGAAAAGGATTTAGGAAAACTAGAAGAATGGTCAGAACTCTGGAAACTGAAATTTAATGTGGATAAGTGCAAGATAATGCACCTGGGGCGTAAAAACCCAAGGGCAGAATATAGAATATTTGACACAGTCCTGACCTCAGTATCTGAGGAAAGGGATTTAGGAGTAATTATTTCAGAAGACTTAAAGGTGGGAAGACAATGTAATAGAGCAGCACGAAATGCCAGCAGAATGCTTGGATGTATAGGGAGAGGTATAAGCAGTAGAAAGAGTGAAGTGCTTATGCCGCTGTACAGAACACTGGTGAGACCTCACTTGGAGTATTGTGCGCAGTACTGGAGGCCATATCTCCAGAAGGATATAGATACTCTAGAGAGAGTTCAGAGAAGAGCTACTAAACTAGTACATGGATTGCAGGATAAAACTTACCAGGAAAGGTTAAAGGACCTTAATATGTATAGCTTGGAAGAAAGAAGAGACAGAGGGGATATGATAGAAACTTTTAAATACATAAAGGGAATCAACTCGGTAAAGGAAGAGAGCATATTTAAAAGAAGAAAAACTACCACAAGAGGACACAGTTTTAAATTAGAGGGGCAAAGGTTTAAAAGTAATATAAGGAAGTATTACTTTACTGAGAGAGTAGTGGATGCATGGAATAGCCTTCCTGCAGAAGTGGTAGCTGCAAATACAGTGAAGGGGTTTAAGCATGCATGGGATAGGCATAAGGCCATCCTTCATATAAGATAGGGCCGGGGGCTATCCATAGTATTCAATATATTGGGCAGACTAGATGGGCCAAATGGTTCTTATCTGCCGACACATTCTATGTTTCTATGTTTCTATGTTTCTATTCTCTGGAAAGGGTACTCAGGTTTTGGGGAAAGTTTCTTTGGGGTTATAGCCGGTCGTCCAGGGCTGTGTAAAGCACAGACCAGGAAAGCACTAGAAAATTTGGTTTCTGTGGTGGAGAATCCTGGAGCTATCCAGTACTCTTCCACTTGAGCACACATGACAGTTTTGGACTGGTGACTGGGGTAATGAGCTAAATCGGCCATCATTGGATACAATACTCTTGGCAAGCACCACTTACCACCGAGACCACAGATCTAATTAGCTCCCTCCGTTGGCCCCAACGCTGCCCATTTCCGCTTTTCTGAGTTCTCTGTCTGAGCCGGCAACTTCTTGAACTCATCCAACGACACATCAGCGGGTTTAGCCAGCATTAGTGTCAGGGGAGGGGGGTCTAGGGCTCCTTCTTTAGCAGCCAGATCTGCCATTGCATTGCCCCTAGCAGAGCATTACAATTGCTTTATATGCAGAAAGAGTGCTCCAATATATTCGCGATTGCGCAAATCGGCAATTAATAATGCGCATATTTTGGCGCAATACGTGCAACTTCACATTTTAGCAGGTCTGACTACATATTACTGATTGGTGCACTAAGTATTGTTGTGAACTTGTGACATCACAGCACTATGTATGTAGCATGTATGTATGGACAGCTATTCTTCAGGGAGACGAAGAATAGCGTACTATTCGAAATGCGTTGAAGTAACTTTGGTCCTCCTAGCCACCCATAGCTCTTGCTGTGACGTCGCGCGAGTAAGCAGCCCTTTCAAATCGAGCTGTGCCCCCGGCCGGGGCAAGCTCAATATCCAGCTTAAACAATAGGGTCCAGCCTCCTGTATTCCCTTCACCCTGGACGTGACAACATAAAAGAAGATCAAGAAAAACGCAGGACAGACAGTCAAACAGACGAACACCCAGAATCAGGTACTTACCAATCTGTGGGTATCTGTGTCACTGTACACTGCGGGCTCTTGAGTACTGATAGGTAGTGGAGGCATACAGGAAGCGCATCGCGCAGTACCTAAAGATATATCATACACATAACTATATAATGAAATCAGTGGAGCAGGGAGACAGGGAAAGGAAAATGCAGCGGCACTACTTGCAAAAAAAGTTTTGCAAGTAGTGCCGCTGCATTTTCCTTTCCCTGTCTCCCTGCTCCACTGTTTACATGATTGCTTCAGCAGAGCACACTCTTGACGACATGTCGTCACCCACACCGTCTCCTTCCACAACCCTGGGGGATGAAGCAACCGTGAGCTTGCGCTCAGGCAGAGAGGGGGCGGAGGCCTTTTTCACTCTGTGCAATGACAGAGACCAAGTCCTTTCCATGAGTACACGCTCATTAGAGGCGAAGATTTTTCAGCTGGCCGACCGAGAGGTCCGTTTGTTCTGGACCATTAAGTCCTTAACTTCCTACAAGGAAAGCTGTCGGGTCCCACGCGGGCTACGAATCTATAAAGAGATTTACCAATATGAAGATGACCCTGAGTTTGTGGAGGCATGGAAACGCATGCATGCCGACTTTTCAATGGAAATTATGAATTTGATTCTATTGCGTGATGAAAAAGAGTACCAGCGTGTCAATACTGACCTTGAAAAGGCACATGCCGAAATCAAGGCAAGAATGACAGCCGCACAGTACAGCAGTTTTGAAAAAAAGCTGAACAATAAATTAGCCATCACCCAAATCGACATTAAAGAGCGGAAGAGGGACAAGTTCTTGCGTGACAAAATGGATTACGAAACAGACAGAGTGTTCGACTGGAATAGGAACCGCGGTCGTCCAAGACGTAACATACGACGTACCCGCAGTGATTTTTGGACCTCGGACTCTGACTCTAGCCAGTCCGAGATAGGAGTCTCTGGATCAGCTGGACGCAATACAGACCCACCCCTTTTAGGAGGAGAACCCGGAGGGGACGAGGCCGTCGCAAGAGGCAAAAATATCCAAGCTCGCAGATCGACGAGAAGGCGACGACAAGTCACCTGGAGACAATGACTGTCCCTGATCCTTTATCCTCTATACCTGCTTCTAGCAATACAGTGATTAACCTCACGCCCCACAGGTTGTCCCCCGGCTGTATCTCACTTCTCTCTCGGGGACTGGGATATAGCTTGGTTGAACAGTTTGATCCTGTGGGGTTTGAGGTTGACCTGTATAAAGCCGTACGCAAACTTTTCCTAAAAAAATTGTTTGCTGAGAGGTGTCTACCACGCCCTCCGCCCTTACCAGGCGAGGTCCCGGCATGTTTGACGCCTGCTGAGTTCCACTTGTACCCCAGATTTGATGCAGACGAACTGTCATGCATCCAGTTCCTGGCAGACATTGAGACCGAGAACGAGGATATCGTTTCCTCACAGCCCTCTAAACCCTTTTCGGGAGGTATCGGGTCCACATTTTTGCCCCCCATGCCGACGGGCTCCTCCATTGACCTTTTTTATAAGCAGGTCCTTAGGGATGTACGTGCACTGGTATATCCAGTGGCACCCCCTAACATTACTCATGAGGAGAAGACCGCCTTACATTGGTTATGCGGCCTAGACGATGTGGTCATTAAGCCCGCCGACAAGGGGGGCAACGTGGTCCTGATGCCGAGAACCTACTATCTCGAGGAAGCTTCTAGACAGTTAGATGATGCCACCGTGTATCTAAAGCTTAGTGAGAACCCTGTGCCATCCATACTCGATAGGGTTCACTCGCTACTCTCTAGATACGTTGATCTTAACTTTTTGCCCAAAAGCATCATGGAGAAGCTTGTTCCTAAGTTCCCTAAGTACCCGACGTGGTACTTCGTGCCAAAGGTACACAAGTCCCTACTTCATCCACCGGGGAGACCCATTATTGCAGGTATTGGGTCCCCGACGGAGCCTATTTCGAAGTATGTGGACTGGCTCCTTAGGCCTCTCCTAGTGGGGACTCCCACGTATCTCAAGGACACCGGGGACTTCCTCCGCGCCATCAATGACCTTGAGTGGCGGGAGGAATTCCACCTTGTGTCCTTGGACGTGGAGAGTCTCTACACCCGCATTCCCCATGACGCAGGCCTTCAAGCGGTGGCATCAGTCCTCTCCCGGACAGATAAAGGCTCAACGTTTTCCCAGTTCATATCAGAGTCTCTCCATCTGGTCCTCAGTAATAATGTCTTCCAATTTAACCGTCAATGGTACCGCCAGATACAGGGTACGGCAATGGGTACACCTGTTTCATGTACCTTTGCCAACCTGTATCTGGCGGTATTTGAGGAGACGTACATCTTCTCCTTGGGTAACCCCTTTCTTGTCTACATCCATAGGTTCCTTAGATACGTGGACGATGTGTTCCTGGTCTGGTCGGGCAGCGAAGAGCAGTGCGGACGTTTTGTGCAGTACCTCAATGATACTAATAATATGAACATGAAGTTCACCTTCAACTTCGGAGGCAGATGTCTGGATTTTCTTGACGTACATGTCTCCGTGGTTGAAGGCCACCTGCACACAACAGGTTTCCGTAAACCCACTGCCACTAATTCGCTGCTCCACCAGGCCAGTTTCCATCCTCCCACCGTGAAAGATGCGGTACCTTACGGACAATTTGTCCGATTGCGTAGAATTAATAGTACCGACGCAGACTTTTTCAAGCAGGCCCACCAACTTATGGGTAGACTTGTTGAGAGGGGTTACCCAAGGAGGACTGTACTGGATGCACTGCATCGAGCAGCTATTCGCCCTCGATCCAGTCTCCTCAGGGACAATATTGGCGGAGAAAAAGACGAGAGATTAGCCTTCGTCTTTAAGTATAGTCCCGTAGCTGACATCATTAGACGGGCAATATACAGCAACTGGGACCTTTTAAAACATGATGCTTCATTGGGCACAATAGCCTCCAGCAAACCAATTATTTCTTTTAGGAAGTGCCACACTATAAGGGACAAATTGGTCCAAAGCGTTCTCCGGCAACCCAGAAGATCTAATTGGTTAAACAGCAGGATTCCCATAGGTAACCACAAATGTGGTACCTGCTCCTTCTGCCATCTTAACGCCCAGGCCAAAACCTTGTTCTTAGGGGGCGTAACACACAAAGTTCGACAGTTTATTAACTGTTGCACCCCCTTTGTCGTGTATGTTATTTTTTGTACCTGCAATATGTTTTATATCGGGAAGACAATCAGGCCGATGCTTGAACGGGTGCGTGAGCACATTAATTCAATCCGCACCGGGCGAGGTTCTCCTCGCCTTATTGAACATGTGCATGCGGCCCACAATGGTGATTCATCTGGCCTCTCCTTTGCAGGCATTGAGGCTGTGGGGCCCATCCCCCGTGGAGGTGACCGCCACCGCCTCTTGCTGCAACGGGAGGCCAGATGGATCATCAGGACTAATGCCATGGGTCCTCTCGGTCTAAATGACAAGAACGACATGGCGGTCTTCTTATGACGGCACGGCCGTGTCGCCTTGTCTATTCTTTATTTCCGCTCCAACCATCCTATTCCCGCAGATTTGGGTGTTCCACCCGCACCCTTTTTTTGAAACCAATGATATTACCCCCTCTTCAGATCTTGCGTCTATATGCATGCAACTATATCTCAGAATCTGTTCTCACTGTTAGTAACCTCGGCCTGACCCCTGAAATTTGTCGCCCAATTATATTATGTGTATTTCATGATTATCTTGTCTTGTTTTTATGACTTCATTTGTATATTGTAACTAATTACTTGTGTCTCTGTCTGTATGCTTTTACATGCACCTGCACACAGGGGAGGTTCGGGATTGCCATGGACACGCCCGGCTCCTCTTCCCCTATATAAGGTGAGCCGTGCATTTGCACGTCATATCCGGCCAGAAGAAGCGCTATCCCAGCGCGAAACGGCCGTCGCCGCCGACGCACACTGTGGCCATCCCGCCCCCCCTGCCTGCGCATGATGTCGCACCTGTAATAAACAGCCACCAGCATTCAGAAGTCCGGTGAGTGCCGCGTCTCTTTCTCAACTTCTATCTAATGTAATGACAGAGCAAAGCACAGAGCACAGCAATGACACTGCTGTCTCTCTCAGAACTCCATAAAACTACATAAAATGGCTGCTGGGGAGGTTCTTATATAGTAAGGGGTAGACAACTTTTCCATTGGTTGCTAGGGATGTTGCTAAGCTCAGACAAATACATTGCAGCCTTCTTATTGGCCCACAAGCAAAAAGCAGGGAGGAGTCATGGGTTCAGATGAAAAAATAGCACTATATTTTAAATCTTCACGAATTCTTGAAGTGGCGATATTCGCGATTAAAATTCGCAATTCGAATATTCGCTCCCAACACTACACATCATATAACTAGGTGGGCATTGCACCGTATAGCACTATGGGCATTGTTTAGCTATAAGGATGGGCCATCGATGTCCTAAAGAACCCCTTTGAATACAAAATATATACTAAAGAAGGCGCAAGGGTCCATCGTTGACGGAAGGTATGTGTCACCAAGGTTCCTGGCCTCAGTGAAGTAAGAGGCAGTATTTTCAGGTGTCAGCGGCAGCTAATGCTGATTAACACTGCTATATTAGCATGGCTGTATAGCTGATCCAGGATGGCTCTTACTGGGAGTAGTCAAAGTGATGGGTGGGTGACTTCTCCTCACATTCCAGGCCGGGTCTTGACTGGCCTATAAAAAACCCAGCCAGCAGTGTCAGCTGTGAGTGATTACCTGTCACGGCGGAGAGTGGGGGAAACCCCCCGCCGTGCGATGTTAAAGGGAAAAGGAAGCCGCTAGGCCAGGACAACAGAATCAGGGAGCAGGTCATCTCCTAAAGCGTCCCTAACTCTGTCCCTGACTCCTAACCGTATGAGCCAACCCAGATGGTAGGAGGGCTCATACTCAGGAACCTCGGATCCCTACTAGCCCTCAGGATATCCCTGCACTAGGAGCAGGGTAAGACGACCTGTTCCTCCTAGACACGGACGAACAGGAGTCTAAACTGACCAAACTGCAAGGAAAGGGAAACATATACAACATATGGATATGGCACGTGAGTGAAACCACTTCCACACCTACCTGCCACAGACACACTGACTGGAACCCGTGCTCAAACGCTGATGTCCACACCAAACATAGAGGGAGACAGCACACACACATTAACCTCTTCAGGACACAGGGCGTACAGGTACGCCCTTATGTCCTGGTACTTAAGAACACAGGGCGTACCTGTACGCCCTGTGTATTTCTGATCACCGCCGCGCAGCGGGCATTGATCGGAAGCCGGTGCCTGCTCAAATCATTGAGCAGGCACTTCGGCTAAATGCCTGGGGGGGCCCGTGACCCCCCCATGTCGGCGATCGCCGCAAACCGCAGGTCAATTCAGACCTGCGGTTTGAGGCTTTTACCTATTGCGTTAGTGGCGTGTGGCGGTGCCATCGGGTCCCCATGCGGCTGTAGGGGGGACCCGATGGCATGTAGGCAGCGCGATGTCTAAGGAAGGCATCGCACTGCCTTCCGGTGACGAGCCTGTGAGATCCAGCCTCCTGGATGTCACAGGCCCCGGAAGCTGTATGAGTAATACACACAGTATTACTCATACAGCCAATGCATTCCAATACAGAAGTATTGGAATGCATTGTAAAGGAATATACCCCCCAAAGTTCAAGTCCCAAAGTGGGACAAAAAATTAAGTGAAAAAAAAAGTTTCAAGTAGACTTCCGGTTCCGGCGCCAGCATGGTGAGAAGCATGAGCTAGAAGCTCCGTACCCCACGGCACAAAAACCTTCTTTACCCCAGAATACCGAACCGTGAAATCATTGACAAAGGTCCGGCTCTATACTTATTCAAATCCGGCCCGGTCTATGGACCGTTTCCTTGTACAAATGGGGAAAAAAACGAAGGAAACTCAGACTCCGATGAAGGCGGGAAAGGCGCCAGCGCTGAGTAACATGGCGGACAGCCAGGAGCTGGAAGAAACGACACAAGCAGCACAGCTGGTAGAAGTCGCAGCTCGTAATGAAAATGCAGATGCTGGGAGGGTGGAAATCAATTATAAACACCTAGCTTTGGAGGTAGCAACCCGAATTCTCCCGGACCTTCAGGAAGCAATGTCTTCCACAATTACACAGTCCTTCGCAAGTATGCAAGCTGAAGTGGCGCAGCATGGGACACGACTAGATGACCTCGAACAAAGGATGGTAGTGGTTGAAACCGACCATGAATCCATGCATCTGCGCCTTAAAGAAGCGCTTGAAGAAAACACCAGATTGTGGGAAAAAAATCGACGATCTAGAGAATAGATCGCATCGCAGTAACCTACGGAGAGTAGGCCTACCAGAAAACGTCCTACCTGGTGAGCTGATAGCCATCTGCGAGCAGGAGATTCCAAGGGCCCTTGGGCTAAATGCACGCTGCAAAGCAGAGAGAGCACACAGAGTCGGCCCCCCGCAAGGTTCGTATAACACTACGGGACGAGCAAGGAACCCAGAGGCGCCAAACAGAAACAACAGGCCGCGGCAAGTCATAGTCAAATACCTGGACTATTCCGATAAAGTGGCAATTCTGAGGGCATACAAGAAAGGAGGAATTTCGGCAGAAGTAACGCTCAGACGACGGGCCTTTGCGCCTATATGCTCCCGGCTCTTCAAGAACCAGGAAAAAAAATGAAAAAAGAAAAATGTTTACAAAAAAAAAAAGGGGGGGGCATTTTGTTCTTGATGTGATACAATAATAAGATTTATATTACGGGGGTACGGGTTACTGCCTAATTATAAAGATGATGAGGGATTGGGGAAAATGTGACGCTGCAGTATCTTTTAGCGGCGCCTTTCCAATTTAACCTAAGCTTTGCATAACTATTGATTCACAAATGTGCTTGGGGGGAACAGATGACAGAGTTTGATTGTGATTGTCAATTTATGTGCTTCTCTCTGTTGGAAAAAAGTGAAGTACAAAGTTTTTGTTTGTTGGGGTTCATGCCACTACTAAGAGTCAGGGGATGCAACAAACATCTCACTGATTTTCTAAGGGCTCTTTCACACTTGCGTTCTTTTCTTCCGTCGTCGGGGCTCTATGCCGGAAGAATCCTGATCAGTTTTATCCTAATGCATTCTGAATGGAGAGAAATCCGTTCAGGATGCATCAGGATGTCTTCAGTTCCGGACCGGAACATTTTTTGGCCGGAGAAAATACCGCAGCATGCTGCGCTTTTTGCTCCGGCCAAAAATCCTGAACACTTGCCGCAAGGCCGGATCCGGAATTAATGCCCATTGAAAGGCATTAATCCGGATCCGGCCTTAAACTAAACGTCGTTTCGGCGCATTGCCGGATCCGACGTTTAGCTTTTTCTGAATGGTTACCATGGCTGCCGGGATGCTAAAGTCCTGTTTGCCATGGTAAAATGTAGTGGGGAGCGGGGGAGCAGTATACTTACCGTCCGTGCGGCTCAGTGACGTCAGGGCGCCCCACGCGCATGGATGACGTGATCACATGGATCACGTCATCCACGCGCATGGGGCGCTCTAACGTCATTCTGGAGCGCCCCGGGAGCCGCACGGACTGTAAGTATACTGCTCCCCCGCTCCCCACTACTACTATGGCAGCCAGGACTTTAATAGCGTCCTGGGTGCCATAGTAACACTGAACGCATTTTGAAGACGGATCCGTCTTCAAATGCTTTCAGTTCACTTGCGTTTTTCCGGATCCGGCGGGCATCTCCGGCAAATAGAGTGCACGCCGGATCCGGACAACGCAAGTGTGAAAGAGCCCTTAAGTGGTTAGTTGGGATTGGGGGGAGGGATGTTCTGAGGGTTGGATAAAGGTCAGGTACACTTTTAGTAAGGTAGGGAATACCAGTATATTCATCATAAGCCTACAACATGGATAGCTCCATTAAAATCATCTCTTGGAATGTGAGAGGCCTGCGGTCCCCTCATAAACGCAGAATGATTTTAAGACACTTAAAAAGGTTGAGGGCGGATATAGCTCTTTTACAAGAGACACATATACAACAATCAGATTTTTTTAGGATGAAAAAGGATTGGGTAGGGGACCTCTACGGTTCAGATGCCGTTGGCAGGAAAGCAGGTGTATTAACACTGATTAGACGGGGGTTACCCTATGAAGTAATTGAACACATCCACGACGACAAGGGTAGACTATCACATGTGCGCCTTTCTTCAGCAGGAGGGGAAGTAAGTGTTTATAACATATTTGGCCCTAATGAAGCAAACGGGGAGTTTTTTCAGAAGTTACATGACAATATCTCTAGGGACAATGCAGGGATTAAAGTCATTGCGGGGGATATGAATGCAGTGATTAGTCAGGAGGAAGATAGGAGCAGGGAAGGGCCAAAACAAGTTAAGATAATGCCACAGGATGCTCGTTTCAAACAGTTTGTAAGCGATTCTGACCTCATAGATACCTGGCGAGCATTCAACCCGGAAGGTAGGGACTTTACTTTTTTTTCCCATGTCCATCAAACTTGGTCCCGTATAGACTACTTTCTCTCCAGTAAGGAAGGATGGGGACGACTTTCGGAGCCTAGGATCGAGGATATGATCATTTCTGATCATGCACCGATCTCAGTACTCTTTAGAAATCATATTCCAAGAGGGGTGGACTTTATTTGGAGATTTCCTTCCACTCTCATTCAGGATGAGGAGTTTAGAGATATGCTAAGAGGGTGGTGGTTAGAGTATAAACAAGACAACGAAGGAATGGATGACCCCCAAATTTTTTGGGACGCGGGTAAGACAGTACTGAGAGGGAGAATAATGGCGTACATGTTTAGTAAAAAGAAAACCATTAAGCAGAAAATTGGGACTCTAAGCAATAATTTGAGAGCAGCCTACACAGCGTTTAAAAATAACCCCGGTAATTCAACACGCAGTTGTTGGCTACAGGCCAAACACGACTATGAAGTGTGGGTGCAAAAATGGGAGAGCCTAGCCCAATCAAAGTGGGAATCACATTTGTACAAACATGGCAATAAAGCAGGGAAATTACTAGACAGATTGGCCAGGGGACCTAGACTATTGACTAATATTCTGGCTCTAAAAAATACCAGGGGTGAATTGAGAACACACCCAGGAGAAATAAACGACATACTGAGGAGCTATTACAGTGACTTATACCGCTCTAGTCCCCTGTCCAATTCAGAAAAATTGGAGTAGTTACAATCGGTCCCTATACCAACTTTAACTGAGGAGGAGAGAACTATGTTAAATGCCCCTATCACAGTAGGGGAAATCACAACTATTATCAAAACATTGACACTGGATAAAGCCCCGGGGCCTGATGGGTTTAGTGGGGAATTTTACCGTATCTTGGTGACCGAGTTAGTGCCCCTACTGTCCCAATTATACTCAGGATACTTGCAGGGATCTCAAATACCTTCCCTTACCAATACAGCTTATATTAAGGTTTTGCCTAAGCCCGGCAGAGATCTGACTAATGCGGCTTCTTACCGACCAATTTCATTGATTAATGTGGATCTTAAAATAGTGTCTAACATACTTGCAGACAGATTGGCGAGCATATTACCACGGTTGATTACCCCCAATCAAGTGGGATTTGTGCAAGGGACGGCGGCGGTCACGAATATACGTAAAGTGTTGACGGTACTTGACGAGGTGAAGCTAAGACCTACTGCACATCCATCCTCAGCCATCATTACGATAGATGCTGAAAAGGCGTTTGATAACATTGACTGGGGATGGATGGGCACAGTACTAGATGCTATGGGTTTCACTGGTTCTTTCCGACAATACATTACCACTTTGTATTCAAATCCCCTGGCGAGGATACACACACCGGGCTTTCTATCAGGAAATATAAATTTAGAGAAAGGAACCAGACAGGGATGCCCACATTCCCCGCTTCTATTTAACCTTGCGATAGAACCACTCTCCCGGAGGATAGAACGGGATAATAATTTAGAAGGTATCAAAGTAGGTAATTTACGAGTTAAACATGCTCTCTTTGCCGATGATTTGTTGGTGTTCCTTGAAAATCCCTCCAGAGATGTGCCAACGCTGTTCCAGTTATTGAAAGAGTTCGGCTCGGTATCAGGGTTCAAGGTAAACGAAGGCAAATCTGAAATATTATTGTTAGGAACTAGGTCCCAGAAATCTTCTGATCAGGCTCTCGATTACCCCATTCAGGTCGCAAAGAAGTCCATAAAATACTTGGGGATAAATATTGGAAAAACCCCGGAATCCTTATATCTACTTAACTACCCCCCACTGATAAAGAAGATCTTAACTGATATTGAGAGGTGGAAGGAACTTCCTCTGTCATTAGGAGGCAGAAGCCAACTACTAAAGATGATGAGTATATCTAAACTTCTTTACCCTCTGCAGACTATACCTCTTCTTAAAAAAAAACTCAGACATTAAATTGCTAGAGAAGGCCTTTAGGTATTTCTTGTGGAAAGGCAGGAGACCTAGGATTTCGATGGCCAAGTTGCAGATTCCTGAGCATTTGGGAGGCTTAAATTTTCCAGATATTCGCAGTTATAATCTAGCCAGTCTCATGAGACATTGCTCTGACTGGTTATTTTGAACAGCTTTTTATTCTAACTATGCATTGGAAACTCAACTAGTACATCCTTGGACTCTAGCTTCATTACTACATTCTAAACTTAGTGCAATACCTCCTCCTGCTAAGCATAGTCTGATGATTAGAGACACAATTGCCTCTTGGAAGGTAACGCGTAAATTGTTCGCGCTGCCCTTCTTACTTTCCAAATATATAACCATATGGGGGCATCCAGAGTTTCCGGCAGGTCTAGTGGCAAAGCATTTTGGAGCTTGGAAACATTCAAACATACTTACGGTAAAAGACCTGTGGAACACCAGGGAGGGAAAATATCACTCACTCAGAGACCTTGCAGGATTATATCACCTAGATGGCGCGAAACAATCGCTAGCTTATATGCAGATTCAAGGATTCCTTAAAAATAGGGTGTTGAATGTGTCTAGAGAAATGTCTGGCAACGATTTTGACTCCCTCATAGGTACGGGAAAAGGGAAAAAATCGCTATCAGAACTGTATCAAGGAATTAGGGACAAGAAGTTATCATTCGTAGCAGAACGGATGTTCTCCCACTGGGATAAGGAGTTCCCTCAAATGGATCACAGGGATATTATTGTAAAAGGCTGGAACACAGTCAGAACTATTACCCCTAATGAGATTTGGAGAGAAACCCAATTCCGAAAGATCCATAAAGCTATATATAGATTCCACTGTACCTCACGTAGCACTACCCAAGATAGGTTAGATAGCTGTCCTAAATGCAAGCTCAAAAATTCTGATTTATTTCATGGCATATGGTCTTGTCCAGAGTCAGAGAAGTATTGGAAGATGGTCAGATCACAGGTTAAGCAACACCTTAAAGTACAACTTCCATTATCACCCGAACTATTCTTATTTCATGTGCCTCCAGATAGGTTGCCAATAACCCCACTAATCCACACCTTGATTTTGGCAGCAAAAAGGTGTCTTCTCAGAGAATGGCTAAAACCGAGGGTGCCTTCTGCTGCTGAAATATTTAACCACACGAAAATGTGTTTTGAGATGGAAAAATTGCAGGCGGAGCAACTCAAAGGAAAACAAGTGAATTTGTTTTTCCATAAATGGGAAACTTTTATTAGCACGGTGTTCACAAATGAAGAAATGAAAGGGGTAATGAGTCCCTTTACACATTCAGAGTGGTACCTAAAGGAAAAACTAGCCAAGAGACTAGGAAAGCTTCAGATAGATTAAGGAAATAATGGGGGAAGGACATACAGGAAGTGTACCTGAGGAGGGGGGGGGGGGAAGGGTTACCGGGGAGGGATGGGGTTTAGGGGATTTTCTAAATTGGGATGAGTTAGGATATGTGTATGATTGTAAATTGGAACTCTATACTCTGATTATTGTACACTGTATACAATTGATCATTTAAAGACTGTGAATTGTCTTATGTTTGTAACTGCTTACATAAAATTCAATAAACAGTATATAAAAAAATAAAAAAAAGTTTCAAGTAAAAATAAACAAAACGTAATTTTCCCCAAATAAAGTTTAAAAAAATTGGTAAAAAATAGGAAAAATAGCATACACATTAGGTATCGCCGCGTCCGTATCGACCGGCTCTATAAACATATCACATGACCTAACCCCTCAGATGAACACCGTAAAAAATAAAAACTTTGCTAAATAAACCATTTTTTTGTCACCTTACATCACAAAAAGTACAACAGCAAGCGATCAAAAAGGCGTTTGCCCACCAAAATAGTACCAATCTAACCGTCACCTCATCCCGCAAAAAATGAGCCCCTAGCTGAGACAATCGCCCAAAAAATAAAAAAAACTATGGCTCAGAATATGGAGACACTAAAACATAATTTTTTTTGTTTCAAAAATGATATTATTGTGTAAAACTTACATAAATAAAAAATGTATACATATTAGGTATAGCCGCGTCCGTATCGACTGGCTCTATAAAAATATCACATGACCTAACCCCTTAGATGAACACCGTAAAAAATAAAAACTATGCTAAATAAACAATTTTTGTGACCTTACATCACAAAAAGTGTAATAGCAAGCGATCAAAAAGTCATATCCACCCCAAAATAGTGCCAATCAAACCGTCATCTCATTCCGCAAAAAATGAGACCCTACCTTAGATAATCGCCCAAAAACTGAAAAAACTATGGCTCTCAGACTATGGAGACACTAAAACATGATTTTTTTTTTGTTTCAAAAATGATATTATTGTGTAAAACCTACATAAATAAATAAAAAAGTATACATATTAGGTATCGCCGCGTCCGTATCGACCGGCTGTATAAAAATATCACATGACCTAACCCCTCAGATGAACACCGTAAAAAATTTAAAATAAAAACTGTGCTAAATAAACCATTTTTTGTCACCTTACATCACAAAAAGTGTAATAGCAAGCAATCAAAAAGTCACACGCACCCCAAAATAGTGCCAATAAAACAGTCATCTCATCCCACAAAAATCATACCTTACCCAAGCTAATCGCCCAAAAACTGAAAAAAAAAACATAAATAAAAAAAAGTATACATATTAGGTATCGCCGCGTCCGTGACCACCTGGTCTATAAAAATACCACATGACCTATCCTGTCAGATGAATGTTGTAAATAACAAAAAATAAAAACCATGCCAAAACAGCTATTTCTTGTTATCTTGCCTCACAAATAGTGTAATATAGAGCAACCAAAAATCATATGTACCCTACACTAGTACCAACAAAACTTCCACCTTATCCCGTAGTTTCTAAAATGGGGTAACTTTTTTGGAGTTTCTACAATAGGGGTGCATCAGGGGGGCTTAAAATGGGACATGGTGTCAAAAAACCAGTCCAGCAAAATCTGCCTTCCAAAAACCATATGGCATTCCTTTGCTTCTGCGCCCTGCCGTGTGCCCGTACCGTAATTTACGACCACATATGGGGTGTTTCTGTAAACTAAAGAATCAGGGCCATAAATATTGAGTTTTGTTTGGCTGTTAACCCTTGCTTTGTAAAAGTAAAAAAAATATTAAAATGGAAAATCTGCCAAAAAAGTGAAATATTGAAATTGTATCTCTATTTTCTAATAACTGTTGTGGAACACCTAAAGCGTTAACGACATTTGTAAAATCAGTTTTGAATACCTTGAGGGGTGTAGTTTCTTAGATGGGGTCACTTTTATGGAGTTTCTACTCTAGGGGTGCATCAGGGGGGCTTCAAATGGGACATGGTGTAAAAAAAAACAGTCCAGCAAAATCTGCCTTCCAAAAACCATATGGCATTCCTTTCCTTCTGCGCCCTGCCGTGTGCCCGTACAGTAGTTTACGACCACATATGGGGTTTTTCTGTAAACTACTGAATCAGAGCCATAAATATTGAGTTTGGTTTGGCTGTTAACCCTTGCTTTGTAACTGAAAAATAATTATTAAAATGGAATATCTGCCAAAAAAGTGAAATTTTTAAATTGTATCTCTATTTTCCATTAATTCTTGTGGAACACCTAAAGGGTTAACAAAGTTTGTAAAATCAGTTTTAAATACCTTGAGGGGTGTAGTTTCTAGAATGGGATCATTTTTGGGTGGTTTCTATTATGTAAGCCTCGCAAAATGACTTCAGACCTGAACTGGTCCCTAAAAATAGTTTTTTTGAAATTTTCTGAAAAATTTCAAGATTTGCTTCTAAACTTCTAAGCCTTGTAACATCCCCAAAAAATAAAATATCATTCCCAAAATGATCCAAACATGAAGTAGACATATGGGGAAAGTAAAGTAATAACTATTTTTGGAGGTATTACTATGTATTATAGAAGTAGAGAAATTGAAACTTGGAAATTTGCAATTTTTTTACAAATTTTTGCTAAATTTTGTATTTTTTTATAAATAAAAATGAATTTTTTTGACTTCATTTTACCAGTGTCATGAAGTACAATATGTGACAAAAAACAATCTCAGAATGGCCTGGATAAGTCAAAGCGTTTTAAAGTTATCAGCACTTAAATTGACACTGGTCAGATTTGAAAAAAATGGCCTGGTCCTTAAGGTGAAATAGGGCTGTGTCCTTAAGGAGTTAAACACACAGGAAACCAGATCCATAGCTGCAATAAGGTAAGACACCACACAAACATAAGCTTAACATCAATACATGTTTTTAACATCTTAACGTCTATGACCACAAGGGTGGCCCTCACTGGATAGATGGCATAAGAAGACCAGGAGAATGACTCCAGCATACAGCATGGCTGAAGTACCCCTCTGCTTCAGGCATCCAGCAGAAGCTAAATAGCCCAAGCAGCCACACCCACACAGACACACACTAGGAAGGGAGTTAACCCTTCCAACACCAGACAAGGTAAGGTAGCCACTTAAAGGGGAAGGGCACATACAACTTAATCCCGTGCACACCACACATACAAACACACCTTGCCAGAGGCAACCGCATGCATAGACAGCGGGCCGCCTAGCAACTAGCTCAGGCTGCTCCACTGCCAACAACCTCATGTTGCCAGCGGCAACCACACGTGAGGCAACATACTAACAGCCCTCACCTGTGGTTGACAACAAGGGCAACTGCATGCGGCTCAAGAAGTCGCGACCACCACCATGGTCGTGACATTACCTCTCTCTGACAGAGGAGCTCTGGCAATCGCTGGTGTCGGAACTGAGCGCTGTGCTGGGCTGGAAAGCTGATACCTGTGTGTTGGGAGAGCAGGGCACCTAAAGCCAGTCAGGCCGGACTGGAGCGCAGCGGTTGGGGAGGACGCGCATGAAGAGGCCGGGCGGTGAGGGACTGGTGAGGAAAGGGTTAGTTGTTTGTGGGGGGCGGTGTAAGAGGAAAGGTGGGAGTTGCCAGGGGCGGCGGGGGGCGTGGCCGGAGCGGAGAAGGAGGAAGGAGGCGGAAGTGAGGTCAGTGCGGCCAGGGGATCCAAACGCCCACCCACCCGACCCTAGTGGAGGGGGAATGGGGAGAGCGTTGTTGTGTTATATGTCGCGGCAGTCGTGGAGGCGGGGGAGGTCCTTGAAGTGGAGGAATATGGTGGTACCTGAGGATGGGAGGGCCCCGCGGGAGGGGCTGGACTCTCATTGAGGAGCTGGTAGGAACTAATTACGCGTTCCATCAGTTGCTGCCTCCGAGCTGGGTTCAACGGCTGGGGGCAAGATGGAGACGCAGGTGTTCCAGCGTTTATGGAGTTATTGGGGCTTCTAGGACCTCCCTCGTCATGTGTTAACTTATGTTATTTATTTGGTATGTATTCAATAAACGGCTGCTGTGGCCGATTAAATCCAAGCAGTGGTGTGGTGTGTTTATTTCCTGGGTTAGGATGTGGGGTGGGGGTAGGATAATGGTTGAGCTAGTGGGACCGAGCAAATAGCCAGTGCCCTCTTCATGCATTTTGACTGCTGGAGGCAGAACCGCCGACAAGGTGATGTTTTTTGTTATGCATGAACTTTCTACTTGGTTTGAACCAACACCAACCTTGCAAAGAGTGTTTTCGTTTGACCTTGTGTGTGAATAAACACGGACATTTGAATTACGAACTTGTACTTTGCCTCTGTACTGCACCCGCTTATCCCAACTACCAGAGCAAATCCCCACAATACCAAGAACTGCTTTTTTCAGGTTCATAAAATCCTTCAGGTATTAAATATTAAACATGAGTGAAGTAACATCACATAATCATCTGATTCCTTGTGATTCCTTTGTCGATAGAGATGTTTAATCAAGTTAGCATCATCAAACAATGACTGCATATGAAGGTTAGAAGAACAGGTGCTAATAGCAAAGTAAACACATAAAACAGTCACATGGAAATGTTTTTTTATTTCACAACACCAACATTGATGACCTCTGCTAAAAGTAAAGCTATGAAAGCCTGTTCTTTGCAACACAGTGTGTGATGCAGGGCCGGGCCGACACAGAGGCTGGGGAGGCTCCAGCCTCAGGGCACAGGCCAGCTCCCCAGCCTCTGGGCGGCAGGCAGGCTGCAGCGTACTCAAGTTGTGTGTAGAAATGTGTTCCTGGGTGTAGTAGTGCAATCAACACTAACCTGAGACGGCTGACTCTCTGCATAGGCAGGTGATGGTAGGAAAATGTTCGTGACGCCAGTGCCAATTAAACGGTGGCACGCCGTTTGCTGATAGCAGGAATAAATGAGGAACACCGTGATGTTAAAACAGAACTCCAACTTTAGTAGTTTTAAATATAGAGACATTCACGGAAGCGCAGTTCCTTTGCATACAGTCGATTTTTCAATACGGTTGATGCAGGCAATACAGATTGAGCAAGGTGACTACAGAGTGTTAAACACACAGGACTTGCAGTACAGGAGCTTGCACTCTATCCCTGACTGATCCTGGAACATAGCAAATCTTCTCCAAGGCCCAATACCTTAACTCTGGCGTATATCCTTGGTTTTAGCTTTATAAAGTACCTCCTCTGTTATCTTGAGTACCTCTTGCTTTTCTGCGCTTTTGCCTCTGTCTCCCTCTCAGCTTCCTCAGGCTCTAGAAACTTCTGAGCTCTAGACTAGACTCCCTCTCACTTCCCTGACTGGGCCTTATATAAACTAGGGCTCTCTAGCTCCCTCTAGTGACTAGAAGCTGGAATGACACCCCTAGCAGGCCTGTACATGCAAGTGTCACAGTAACAGGGAAATACATAACATTACATTACATGACAATTTATAAAGATGACATATACCAACTTCCCCATAATTAAGGGGGGACGACAGCACACCAAGTGACACTTTTGTAGTGACGGGCATTACAGTCCCCGTACACTACAAGGCCACTGAGTCAGACGATCCGATGGTATATTCTAACCCCCAGGCGTTCCCATGGTGACAGGAACCACATATACAGGGCCACGCCGCTCACAGGAGTACATTTATAAACGAATCAGTAACTTTAACTTTAATCATTGCTGATCTCTTTACTTGTTGGATACCTTACTCTGTCTTAGCTCTGATAACAGCAGTAAGTTAGGGCGGGCGGCGCTCACTGACTGACGTCACGCGCCTGCTCCTCCCAATAGGCGGCGCAGGCGCGTGACGTCAGTGAGTGAGCACCGCCCGCCCGCACTTACTGCTGTTACCGGAGCTAAGACAGAGTAAGGTATCCAACAAGTAAAGAGATCAGCAATGAGTAAAGTTAAAGTTACTGATTTGTTTATAAATGTACTCCTGTGAGCGTCGGGGAGGGGGATCTGTGGATGTCACTGTTTAGGGGAGGGGGATTTGTGGAGGCACTATTTAGGGGAGGGGGATCTGTGGATGGCACTGTTTAGGGGAGGGAGATCTGTGGATGGCACTGTTTAGGGGAGGGAGATCTGTGGATGGCACTGTTTAGGGGAGGGGGATCTGTGGATGGCACTATTTAGGGGAGGGGGGATCTGTGGATGGCACTATTTAGGGGAGGGGGATCTGTGGATGGCACTATTTAGGGAGGGGGATCTGTGGATGTCACTATTTAGGGGAGGGGGGATCTGTGGATGCCACTATTTAGAAGAGGGGGATCTGTGGATGGCACTATTTAGGGGAGGGGGATCTGTGGATGGCACTGTTTAGGGGAGGGGGGATCTGTGGATGGCACTGTTTAGGGGAATGGGGATCTGTGTATGGCACTGTTTAGGGGAGGGGGATCTGTGGATGGCACTGTTTAGGGGAGGGGGATCTGAGGATGGCACTGTTTAGTGGAGGGGGATCTGGATGATGATTAATAACAAACATACATATCTAAATGGCGGGGGGGGGGGGGGGCGCACTTGGGCAGCTCAGCCTCTGTTGGTGGTGGACCTTGTCCCAGCCCTGGTGTGATGACATAGGAAAAAATAGCATGCGATTTATATCATAATATACAGTAGTAAAGCACAAAGCACTACAACTTTTGATAGCTGCAGTCCTGTCTCTATTTGAACTAACCACACTAAGGGGACGACAGCACACCAAGTGACACTTTTGTAGTGACGGGCATTACAGTCCCCGTACACTACATACCCCACTGCTTTAAGCTGAGTACGACCTCGTACTCCATCAGGGCTCGCCCAACTGGAATCTCTACCTGAAACAGAAAAAAGAGACGTGCAGGCATACATACATGTAATTCATCTGCATTTACATTCATATCAGGTCCAATTGGCAAAGATGAAGGGTGGTGACAAGGGGCGTCGTTCTCTCCTCCTCAGGATAGTGAATGGAACTGGGACGCTGACCTGGCACAGCGTAACATTATAACCAGGATAGTCCATGACAATGAATAAGTCCATAATAGAACAGCAAAATAGATAAAACAGTATAAAAACGGAACTACCCAGGAGTTTCCTGTGGGTGTATCACAGGCAAGGGCTCGCGTGGAGGAGTCCATTCTTGCGCACAAATGTCAAGTAAGGTATTGCCAGTGGCAACTGTTTGGGAGGAGACACCACCAGAATAGTCAAAGTCTCCTAAACGGACTGGCGGGCGTCCCCTGGTCATCCGGGTAGACCTTCTCAAAACAGGGGTCTCCTCTTCCCTTAGCAACGAGGTAGAAGAGAGAGGAGCAACAGGAGGGTCTCCATAAGGGAGATCTTGATCAGGAACAACTGGAGCAACTGGAACAATTAGATCCACTAGAGGGGGAACTGGATCCGGGGCATCTTGAACCAGCTCTTCCGGAGGTGAAGTTACAGTAGGTGCCGGAGCAGGCACCAGCAAGTTCAACCAAGGTGTCAGAAGCCAATGCATGGGATCAGCGTCATACCTCAGATTACTAACAGCCTGCATAGGATCCTCGGGCTGTATTGCTGACTCTGACACAGGATATTCAGATCCAGAACTCTCGGCACTAGGTTCTGGTGTCAGGCAGAGCTTTAACCGGTTTCGGTGTACAATTTGGGATCCCTTGTCTTCCCGGGTGATCTCATAAGTGTGAGTTCCAACATTTGGGATTGCCGTGACAACATAGGGACTTCGCTCCCATTTACTGTCCAATTTACTGGTACGGCGGTTATTCTTTAACCATACCACAGCCCCTATTGTCAAGGGTTCTGCATGGGCTGCTTGATCATAGTCTCTCTGCTGTCGGTCCCTAGCATAGTCCATACGTTCCTGAACAATGGTGTTGGCTGTATTCAATCGCCTTTGATGTTCAGCAACCCAGTCGGTGTTAGGTAATGGGTTAATGCAATCAGGTACGTGTATGCCCAATGAATGATCAGCAGGCAATGTCCCTTGGCGCCCAAACATCAAGTAAAAGGGGGTATACCCGGTGGAACAATGTATGGTATGATTGTATGTGAACATGAGCTGTGGCAACAGATTAGGCCAATCTCCCCTGGTTTCAGGAGGCACGGCCCTCAGCATCTCTATCAAGGTCTGATTCATTTTTTCACATAATCCATTACCTTGAGGATGGTAGGCCGTTGTCCGGATCTTCTTACAGTTGTGTAAGCGGCACAGTTCATGGAACAGATGGGACTCAAAAGCAGATCCTTGATCGGTGAGGATCTTTTCCGGACATCCATAGGGCAGGAGGAAGTGCTTCCAGAACATTTCGGCTGTAGTCTTGGCTGTCTGGTCTCTCACAGGCACTGCTACAACAAACTTTGTGAAATGGTCAATAATAGTCATGGCATAAGCATACCCTGAGCGACTAGGCTCCAGTTTCACATGGTCGATGGCGACAAGTTCAAGAGGACGGGTACTTACAATGGGTCTCAGTGGTGCCCTCTGGTCATGGTGCTCACTCCGTTTTAAGGCACATGCCCACCCAGTAAAACCGCTGGCGGATAGTAGCCTCAGTCTTTTGGACCCCAAAGTGACCGGATTGATTGTGGTACATCTCCGACACCATACCTGCATCTCGTCGGGGTATGAGAATCTGGTGCACTCTCTCGTTGGACACTGGGTCTAGGCTTCTCCGTAGCAATAGGCCCTTTTGTATGAAGATTTGATGGCGCTGTCTCCACAGTTTGATGAGCTCAGGATCTGCACTCTTACGCCGAATCCTCTCAGGGGCTCTGCCACTAGTAATGAAGTCCAACAACTCACCCAGCACTCTACTTTCAGACTGTAGTTTCACCCACCTTTCTTCTTTAGGATCAGGCCTACTGGAGGGTGAAGGAACTGCAGCTCTGTCACTGGTAGCTCGAGCCTGATCCTGTTGAGCAAATTTGTTATAGAAAGCCGGCATCTCTACATCTTCCCAAGCATCTCGCACATCATCAGGAGCTGTCTCTGTGGGAAGCCTGGATAAAGCATCAGCATTATCATTAGTACGTCCAGCACGATATTTTACAGAGAAATCATAGTTGGCGAGGCGAGAGGCCCATCTCTGCTCCAAGGCCCCTAATTTAGCTGTATTTAGATGTGCCAGAGGGTTATTGTCAGTGAATGCAATGAACGGGGTGGCGGCTAGATAATCCTTGAATTTTTCTGTCACTGCCCACACTAATGCCAGGAACTCTAGTTTGAAGGAACTATAATTCTGGTCATTTTTCTCAGCCCCTTTCAGGGAGCGGCTTGCATATGCTATCACTCTTTCTTTTCCCTCTTGGATCTGGGCTAACACAGCTCCCAGGCCTCGCTTGCTAGCATCAGTATACAGATGGAAGGGCTTGCTGTAGTCTGGATAACCTAACACAGGAGGCTCGGTCAGTTTCTTTTTTAGCAATTGGAACGCTATCTCTCTTTCCTCATTCCACTCAATGGGCACCGGAGTTCTAGGGCTTTTCTTGGGTTGCCCCCTCAAGAGCTCCTGGATAGGATCAGCTATTTGAGCAAAATGGGGGATAAAACGTCTAAAGTAGCCGGCAAAACCAAGGAAACCCCTCACTTCCTTGACGGTAGTAGGAACCGGCCAATTACGGACAGCCGCTAGCTTATCAGGGTCAGGTTGCACGCCCTCTCCGCTGACCACATGCCCCAGGTACCTTACTGCAGGTTTGAGCAGGTGACACTTGGATGGCTTTACCTTCAAGCCATATTTGATAAGGATTTCAAATACTTCTGCCAAATGTTTCAGATGGTCTTCATATGTTTTTGAGTACACAATGACGTCATCTAGATACAGCAGCACTGTTTCGAAGTTTTTGTGACCCAAACACCGTTCCATTAGTCTCTGGAAAGTTCCTGGGGCATTACATAGCCCGAACGGCATACAATTGAATTCGAACAGGCCCATGGGAGTAGTGAAAGCAGTCTTTTCCCTATCTGCAGGGGCCATGGGTACTTGCCAGTAGCCACTGGTCAAGTCCAATGTGGAGAAATAGGCAGAGGAGCCCAGAGCAGTTAGTGACTCCTCAATGCGGGGCAGTGGGTATGCATCTTTGTGGGTTATCTGATTAATTTTCCTATAATCCACACAGAAACGGATACCACCGTCCTTCTTCTTTACAAGGACCAGGGGTGCAGCCCACGGACTACGGCTGTCCCGGATTACATTAGAGTCTTTCATCTCTTGGATCATTTCTTTTACAGTCTGATATGAAGTAGGTGGTAAAGGTCTGTATCTCTCCTTGATAGGAGGATGAGAGCCAGTAGGTATGGTGTGTTGTATGGCACTCACCTCTCCATAATCAGTAGCATGCTTACTGAAGGCCTGGTGGTACTCCTTGACAAGCTGTAGAATCCCTTCTTGTTGATGTTGGGGGGTAGTCTCGTCCCCTACATGGAGCTCTTCCCACTAGGGCACTTGTGGCTGGGTCACCGGCAAACATCCGCTGACTGCAGCTGGCGGCTTTTCTGTCACTGGAAGACGAATGACGTCTTGGAAGGACACCTGGGACAGCTGGGCAACACGGCAATGCTTAGTAAGCGCAACAGGATGATCACTCAGGTTAATCAGACGGACAGGTACTTTACCTTGGGAGACGGTCACCAGGCACTTGGCAGCTCTCACATAAGGGTAATCCTCCATCTGGATTGGTTCTACCAGGGCTGGATAATCTCGGCCTTGGACTCCCACGACAGCACGACACCATAAAAGAGTTTGAGAATTAGGAGGCAAAGTCACAGGCTTAATATCACTAATCCTGGCAGTACAAATTTCTCCTTTCCCATTAGCAAACATCTGCTGGGCACTTAACACCGTAATAGTCTTTTGAATCACCCTCTTGGATGCAGAGGAAGCAGTGGGCAAAGTCTGGTGTAATACGGCAAGTATTTCTGAATAACAGTTTTTGAAGACATTGGTGCCTAGAATGACAGGATGTCCTCCTCTGTCGCCGGCCTGTACTACTATCACCCCCTGTTGCGGTAAGGTTACTTCTCCCACCTGCAGGGTGGGTTCCCAGTATCCATGAATCTTTACTGGTTTGCCATTGCTGGCGATAATCTCCACCCAGGATTCAGGCGGCTGGGTCAATTGGTTGGTGTCCCAGAACTTTTCAAATGCAGGCAGCTGAATAGTAGTGACCTGAGACCCAGTATCTAATAGGGCTTCAAAGGGGACCCTGTTGATCTCTATATTGATTTTAGGATGGGATCCTACATAACGTGGCATCCAATTTGGATCCTCTGGACCTAGTGTTCTACCTCCCGAGGGGTGGTCCTCAGCCTCAGGGGTTGCCCGTTTAACTGCCAGCACGTGGATTCTGTGTGTCCCAGCTTTTTGCAGTATGTACACACGGGCCGCTTGCGATCTCTATTACGCCTCCCAGGGTCCCTGGGGTGAGTCTCTTGGTAAGGAGGTGGGAACGGCCTAGGAGGTGACAGGAATTCTTCTTCTAGCATTATGGGTTTTTCCCATTCCTCTATTTTTCTGCACACTTTCTCTAGACTTTTAGTGAGGTGATTTACTTGCTCTGTCAGCATGGCAATAGTATCGGTAGCTGACACTTGAACAGCTTGGCCGGCCTCAGCTCGGTTAGTGATAAGCGGTTTTGGCCTGCAGGCTGGTGACTCAGGTGGGGTGCTTAACTCAGGAGATACTGCGGACCCCAGAATTTTTATAGCCAGTTCTTTAAAGTCCAGAAAGGTACTGTTAGGGTGCTGGGTGGACAGCATCTTTAATTGGGTCCTTATTTGTTCACTAGACACCCCGTTGATAAATTGTTCCCTCAGGGTCTGGTCCTGGTTATCAGCCTCTTTGGGATCTATCTGAATTACAGCCCCTAATGCCTCCTGAAGTGATAGGGCATAGTCACGGAGGGACTCACCGGACTTCTGTTTCTTGCCAAAGAAATGCATCTTTATCTCTGAGGCAGTCCTAGTTTCAAAAGTGGCCCTGAGGCGGGTGAATATCTGTTCTAGAGTACTCCGCTCAGTAGCAGGCCAGGATAATACCTCCCTGCGGGCAGCTCCCTCCAGCTGCGCTAGCAGGATTTCCATTTGCTGGTCGGCATTTATGGGGTACAGTTTGAATAATGCCAGCAACTTTTCTTTAAAGTCCCTTAGGGTATGGGTCTCTCCTCTGTAGCGGGGGAACCATGGGGCCCCGAAATAGTAAGGCATGGTAAAGGGCATCATGCTGGGGGCTGTAGGATGATTAGGAGCCGCAAGCTCTCCCGGGGCCGGCTGCTCAGGCACTCCCGGTTCTGACATGGTAGTCTATTGAGATATGGCCGCTGGCGACTAAAGGGGCCGGAACAATCCCCTTCCCTCCGGTTACAAATTCTTACCGGTATCGCCGGGTTTGCGCAGTCCAAGTCTCAAGAGATTCCGGACGTCCTGAGTACGCGGTGACGTAGAAGAAGCAGGGCCGCGGCGGTGCGATGATGACGAGGGGCGGGATTCTCTGTGTCTTTGTAGGGATCCGCCCACGAAGGTCCTCAGCAGCGCGGGAAACTTTACTCCAGGCGGCCGGTGGCCATCTTTAGCAAAACGCTGTCCATTCACTGACAGCAAGCAGGATTGTAAAAAGTCCACAAAACCACACTCCAATGTGGCGATTTTCTTCCTCTTAGTAGCGCAACACTGCACAGCGCTTTTTAGAGGTTTTAGGAACACTTTTGGTATGATTTTCAGTCCACAAAGTCCACTTTAAATAAACAGGCAATTTGTCACTATGGTCACAGGGCAACTGTATAAGGCACAAAGTTCACGCTTCTTGCACTATAAAGCGTGCGTATCCTGTTCGTGACGCCAAAAGAGAGGTGCAGCGTACTCAAGTTGTGTGTAGAAATGTGTTCCTGGGTGTAGTAGTGCAATCAACACTAACCTGAGACGGCTGACTCTCTGCATAGGCAGGTGATGGTAGGAAAATGTTCGTGACGCCAGTGCCAATTAAACGGTGGCACGCCGTTTGCTGATAGCAGGAATAAATGAGGAACACCGTGATGTTAAAACAGAACTCCAACTTTAGTAGTTTTAAATATAGAGACATTCACGGAAGCGCAGTTCCTTTGCATACAGTCGATTTTTCAATACGGTTGATGCAGGCAATACAGATTGAGCAAGGTGACTACAGAGTGTTAAACACACAGGACTTGCAGTACAGGAGCTTGCACTCTATCCCTGACTGATCCTGGAACATAGCAAATCTTCTCCAAGGCCCAATACCTTAACTCTGGCGTATATCCTTGGTTTTAGCTTTATAAAGTACCTCCTCTGTTATCTTGAGTACCTCTTGCTTTTCTGCGCTTTTGCCTCTGTCTCCCTCTCAGCTTCCTCAGGCTCTAGAAACTTCTGAGCTCTAGACTAGACTCCCTCTCACTTCCCTGACTGGGCCTTATATAAACTAGGGCTCTCTAGCTCCCTCTAGTGACTAGAAGCTGGAATGACACCCCTAGCAGGCCTGTACATGCAAGTGTCACAGTAACAGGGAAATACATAACATTACATTACATGACAATTTATAAAGATGACATATACCAACTTCCCCATAATTAAGGGGGGACGACAGCACACCAAGTGACACTTTTGTAGTGACGGGCATTACAGTCCCCGTACACTACAAGGCCACTGAGTCAGACGATCCGATGGTATATTCTAACCCCCAGGCGTTCCCATGGTGACAGGAACCACATATACAGGGCCACGCCGCTCACAGGAGTACATTTATAAACGAATCAGTAACTTTAACTTTAATCATTGCTGATCTCTTTACTTGTTGGATACCTTACTCTGTCTTAGCTCTGATAACAGCAGTAAGTTAGGGCGGGCGGCGCTCACTGACTGACGTCACGCGCCTGCTCCTCCCAATAGGCGGCGCAGGCGCGTGACGTCAGTGAGTGAGCACCGCCCGCCCGCACTTACTGCTGTTACCGGAGCTAAGACAGAGTAAGATATCCAACAAGTAAAGAGATCAGCAATGAGTAAAGTTAAAGTTACTGATTTGTTTATAAATGTACTCCTGTGAGCGTCGGGGAGGGGGATCTGTGGATGTCACTGTTTAGGGGAGGGGGATTTGTGGAGGCACTATTTAGGGGAGGGGGATCTGTGGATGGCACTGTTTAGGGGAGGGAGATCTGTGGATGGCACTGTTTAGGGGAGGGAGATCTGTGGATGGCACTGTTTAGGGGAGGGGGATCTGTGGATGGCACTATTTAGGGGAGGGGGGATCTGTGGATGGCACTATTTAGGGGAGGGGGATCTGTGGATGGCACTATTTAGGGAGGGGGATCTGTGGATGTCACTATTTAGGGGAGGGGGGATCTGTGGATGCCACTATTTAGAAGAGGGGGATCTGTGGATGGCACTATTTAGGGGAGGGGGATCTGTGGATGGCACTGTTTAGGGGAGGGGGGATCTGTGGATGGCACTGTTTAGGGGAATGGGGATCTGTGTATGGCACTGTTTAGGGGAGGGGGATCTGTGGATGGCACTGTTTAGGGGAGGGGGATCTGAGGATGGCACTGTTTAGTGGAGGGGGATCTGGATGATGATTAATAACAAACATACATATCTAAATGGCGGGGGGGGGGGGGGGGGGGCGCACTTGGGCAGCTCAGCCTCTGTTGGTGGTGGACCTTGTCCCAGCCCTGGTGTGATGACATAGGAAAAAATAGCATGCGATTTATATCATAATATACAGTAGTAAAGCACAAAGCACTACAACTTTTGATAGCTGCAGTCCTGTCTCTATTTGAACTAACCACACTATACGCCGGTGCTTAAAGTTTTGTGAACCCATGAGAATTTTCTATGTTTCTGCATAAATTTGACCTAAAACTACATTAGATCTTTCTGGTAGCGAAACAGTTACTGTGCGCCAGAATGACAAGCAGGTCACATGTATGAACGTGTTCATCATCGTGCAGACCAACAACATTCCTAGCTAAACCCTTCTGTTTAACCAAAAGAAAAGCATACAGCAGCCTTCAGTGAAGCAAAAAAAATGCTGCCTGCCCCTGCAGGAGATGTGTCCAAATGACTCAAAGTAAAGACATGGAGGCAGCGCCAAAAGATTTGATTCAATCCGAATTTATTCTTGGCGAATCATGTTGAAAAAACAGCTATTTCCTGGCTGAAGAGAGCCTGTAAAGTGGTGTAGAACACTGTGCCTTGCATAAACATGCATAGGGAGTCTGCTGTGGTAGTGAAACAATACTGTGAGTCAGTATGACATGCAGATGACAGGCATCGCTCCTAGAATCATTGCACACTTCACTTATTTAAGCAGTTATGGGGCCAAAACTGACCAAATAACTCAATTGTGAACTCAGCCTTACAGGTCAGTGTTTGCTCCAGGTATAAAAAACCGTGCAGAGGCCCAAGATCCTACTATAGCGTGAAAGAGCGCACTCCTTTTACACCGTCATCAGCTGATTCCACATAGATTTCTACAGAACCTGTTCTATTAAACGCTTATACAAGTAGAGCCCCTCTGACAGAGTAGAGAGGGTGTCAGCAGTACGTTTGTGTTGACGTCACTGATTATTTTGCCCTTCCTCTGATCCTTCAGAACAATAACCCCAAAAAAACGGATCCTGTCTGTTGAGTATCCACCTTCACTCGGTCAGCATTTGGTCAGTAATCCATCAGTATTATTAAAACAATAAAAACAAGAGTGGATCCAAAACAGAGATGACACATGAATGGAATATTTGTATGGCTTCTGTGCTTTGTAACCACTCCTGCTTTTGGCTACCAAATCATAAGCCAATTCTGATGCAAAATAGGGACCGTGTCATACAGGCCTTACAGCTGCTACATAGACAGGATCCATTGTGCGTCTCATTTTTCATTCCTTCTGACAGATCAGAAGGGTCAAAAAAATGATGATGTCAACCAGGCCTCAAAGGCAAAATAGTGGCCCAGTCAGGGAGTGGGGAGGGTGGAAACAGCATGAGAGGTCTACAGAGTGGCCGAATGACAAAGTGTTGAGGTGGCAGCAGCATGAGGAGACCACAGAGTGGCCCAAAGACATAGTGGTGAGGTGGCAGCAGCATGACAAGACCACAGAGTGGCCCAGTGACATAGTGGTGAGGTGGCAGCAGCATGAGGAGACCACAGAGTGGTGAGGTGTCAGCAGCATGAGGAGACCACAGAGTGGCCCAGTGACATAGTGGTGAGTTGGCAGTAGCATGAGGAGACCACAGAATGGGCCTGTGACAGAGTGGTGAGGTGTCAGCATGAAGAGACCACAAAGTAGCCTAGTGACATAGTGGTCAGGTGGCAGCAGCATGTGGAGACCACAGAGTGGCCCAGTGACATAGTGGTGATGTGGCAGCAGCATGAGGAGACCACAGAGTGGTGAAGTGGCAGCAGCATGAGGAGACCACAGAGTGGTGAGGTGACAGAGTGATGAGGTGGCAGCAGAATGAGAAGAACACAGAGTGGCCCAGTGACAGAGTGGGGATGTGGGGGGCAATACCAGTACCAGCTGAAGATGGTGGGTGGCAGTAGGAGCACCTGTAAGGTGGCAACATCAGAATAGTAACTTAATCAGGTAGCCAGAAGAAACAGATCTCTTTTGACAAACTTTAGGTGTGGCACCATGGATGATCGAGTCTGATTCATCAAGCACTGGTGTTTGAAAATCCTGGCTGATCCACGCCTGATTCATCTTCACAAAGTAGAAACAGATGCAGCCGGCACTCTGATATATCAGCCTCGCGGTGCTGACGTCCAGGGTCAGCATCCCATAAATCAATATGAAGTAAAGGACCGTCACTCGCAGTAAGGTATGATCTTCAATCTTTCTTTATTTTGTCATGTAGAGGACTAGAAAAACAACTCATTTCGACTCAAAATATGGGATTTAAATAGTCCGCCACTGATGACGTCAATAACACGTGACAACAGTGTTGTCATATAGACAAAATACAAGCAATAAGCAGCAGACAATTCTTTAGGGCCCCTAATAAATAGACTGCTATATACTCTTGGAACCCTTAAGCTGGCACTGACCCTTTGCTGGCACATCATTAGTGATGAGCAATATTCAAATTTGCTATATTTCACAAATATTTGGGCAAATATTTGTCATAAATTAATGAATTTGAGAACTCACCATTATTTTCTTAATTGCGAAAATCGGCAATATAATATGCGCGTATTGCGCACGCAGAGCAGGCGTGGGTCACTTTTGCTACAATTTTCAAGCTGCTAGAAGTTTCTTGAGACTGGAAAAAATGGTTGGCACAGCAGAACATTACAATAGCTTTATATGCAGAAAGAGTGCTCCAATATATTAGTGAATGCGCAAATTGGCAATTAATAATGCGCATATTTTCGCGCAATATGTGCAACTTCACACTTTAGCAGGTCTGACTACATATTACTGATTGGTGCACAAGTCTCTGGTTGATCCCCCTGGCTGGCTCCGGCTCTGAGTCGATATTCAGTAACATTGCGATTTTTTTGGATGGGATACTCCGCAATTTTGCGATAGGGGCAGTCTCATACATTCAAGACACGACTGATTTTCTGTGTAAACTTAATGCGGTTGAGATAGACAGAGAGCAAACATATATCCTTGCATCCTTTAATGTGGTCTCTCTTTACACCTCGATTGATCACACACTAGGTATAGCAGCAGTCGAATATATGTTAGAACTTTCCTCTATGACTGAATCTGCTAGGCATTTTGTTTTATCTCTTCTGCACATTGTCCTGCATTGGAATTATTTCCTATTTCAGGATACCTTCTACAAACAACTAAGGGGTGTGGCGATGGGGTCCAATGCGGCCCCAACGTTCGCAAATATTTTTATGCGAAAATTTGAGGAAGACGTCATCTATGTTTCACACCACTTCAGACATGTTCTGCGGTGGTGGCGTTATATCGATGACGTCTTCCTCATCTGGACTGGCACTGAAGACGAATTGATTGATTTTCACACCTACCTGAATAGCAAAAACAGTGATCTTCAATTCACATTGGTCTCTTCACATACGGAGGTACAGTTCCTTGATACCACAGTCATTTTTTCTGGGGACAGATTCCATACAAAATTGTATACTAAGCCTACTGACAAAAACACCATATTACGGTATGATAGTAATCATCCGAGAAATATGGTTAAACACCTACCGTACTCACAATTTTTGCGAGTACGAAGGATAACTTCAGAGGACAGCAATTTAATGGAGGCCCTTGATAAAATGTCAAAGAAATTTGAAGACAGGGCTATCCGCCAAAGTTGCTGTACAAACATAAACAGAGGGCTCATAACATGGATAGAGCAGAAACCTAGCGGGTAAGAATACTGACAATCCCTCACGTAGGATACCTTTCATCTCTACACATACGGAGGAAAGTGCCGCTATTGGTAGGATCATTAAACGACATTGGAGCATATGGGGGAACACATTCAGTGACATTCAAGAATTCAGACTGCCTCCCCTGTTATTATACCGGAGAGCTAGCAGTCTGAAGGACCAATTAGTACGAACAGACTGTGGCCCTAAACAGAGAACACATCAAATGAAATTCACAAAACATGGTTTGGGCAGTTTTCCGTGTCTGAGCTGCGTAAACTGCAAGTATATTGGCAAAGGACGCAGCTTCATACACCCTGCCACTGGAAGGACATACCCCATTAATTTTCATTTGACGTGCAACTCCAATTTTGTAGTTTATGTTTTGGTTTGCCCATGCAATCTGATATATGTGGGAGAAACCTCCACTGATTTGAAAACCAGATTGAACAATCATAGATTTTCCATACGTCAGAAACGACGCGATTTACCGGTGCCAAATCATTTTACTGAACATAAACATGTGGAACGTTAATTAAAATGCTGGATTGTAGATCATGTACCTCCCCCCAGGAGAGGGGGTAACAGACTCAAAATATTGAAAAATAAATAAATGTGGTGGATATACACCCTAGACAGCTTAAAACCTAAAGGATTAAATGCTGAATTTAAGCCTGGATGTGTTTAAATGGCTGCTTGCCTGACATTCCATGATTGATGCTTTCGAATGCAATCCCTGTATTATAGGTGGAATATAGATTTACAAGCACATGAGTAACTCTCTCTTTTCTCTTTTCCTTTTAGACACCATGTAGACTGATGCGAAGACGGCGAATATAGAAGCTTGAATATATGTGACAGTTCACGGTGTTCCATGTGTATAGAATTAACTGGATGGTTTTTCCTGCGTTATTGTTTCCACTTTGTGTCAAATTAATCTCTGCTAGCAAGCGATATATATGGGAGATCGCCATTAGACTATCTATGGACCGTAATGGTGAGATGGTTCGGGGTACACCACATTTACATGTGGTGTCCCCCTTACCTGACCACAACTTTGGAGGGGTTGATCCATCTGGGAGGTTGGATCCCTCTCTGATTGGCCCGGATAGTTAGGTTGACACATTGGTAATACTGGTACCCTTCCAGAAACAAAGATGGCACCTCTAATTCGATGACGCACTATGCGCATGCGCTGGCTTCCACACAGGACACTATGTGGCATCTGCAGTACTAGTTAAAAATGCCAATTTTGGCCAGTATTCACATGGACGCGCGGTATTGTCGGACATAGTCAAACGCCCTTTTCTCTCAGTCTACGTGGTTGATGATTTTAATGATTTATATATTATTTATGAATTTCACATCGATTAAATCCACTGTGGTTACGTACATATTCACTTTGGTAAATACACTGTCAAATGTAAAGTGATTGGACGTAACACAAATATGTGCAATCTTATGTATCAAGTATTAGGATATTTTGCATATGTAATTGCTCACATGATTCAATTAGGTAAATAGTCTTCACATGTCAATTGGTCACATGTTTTTGATCTGTATGTTCATTGGTCATCTGATTATTTGAGTGCTATTTAAGGAAGGCACAAGCTTGTATTTCTTTGCTTGAGAAAGGCTCAGTTGTGACCTGAAACGTCGCTACTGCTTCACATGGGTGAATAAAGACACCGTTTTTTCAAGTCTCGGAGTGCGTTCCTATTTCTGGTATATATTAAGGGTAAGAAGCTCATTCCCTTGGACGTTGCACCTGAGCCAGTTTACTGTTGCCGCCAAATCCTCTTTTTTCTATATATATATAGATATATATATATATATATATATATATATATATATAAATATATAGATATATAAGATAACTATCTAATGTAATGACACAGCAAAGCACAGAGCACAGCAATGACACTGCTGTCTCTCTCAGAACTCCATAAAACTACATAAAATGGCTGCTGGGGAGGTTCTTATATAGTAAGAGATAGGCAACTTTCCTATTGGTTGCTAGGGAGGTTGCTAAGCTGAGACAAATACATTGCAGCCTTCTCATTGGCCCACAAGCAAGAAGCAGAGAGAAATCATGGGTTCAGATGAAAAAATAGCACTATATTCTAAATCTTCGCGAATTCTTGAAGTGGCGATATTCGCGATTAAAATTCGCAATTCAAATATTCGCTCCCAACACTACACATCATATAACTAGGTGGGCATTGCACCGTATAGCACTATGGGCATTGTTTAGCTATAAGGATGGGCCATCAATGTCCTAAAGAACCCCTTTGAATACAAAATGTATACTGTAGGAAGGCGCAAGGGTCCGTCGTTGACGGAAGGTACAGTATGTGTCACCGAGGTTCCTGGCCTCGGTGAAGTAAGAGGCGGTATTTTCAGGTGTCAGCGGCAGCTAATGCTGATTAACACTTTGCTATTTTAGTATGGCTGTATAGCTGATCCAGGATGGCTCTTACTGGGAGTAGTCAAAGTGATGGGTGGGTGATTTCTCCTCATGTTCCAGGCCGGGTCTTGACTGGCCTATAAAAAACCCAGCCGGCAGTGTCAGCTGTGAGTGATTACCTCTCTCTGACAGAGGAGCTCTGGCAATCGCTGGTGTCGGAACTGAGCGCTGTGCTGAGCTGAAAAGCTGAGACCTGTGTATTGGGAGAGTAGGCCACCTAAAGCCTGCATTTTGACTGCTGGAGGCAGAACCGCCGACAAGGTGATGTTTTTTTGTTATGCACGAACTTTCTACTTGGTTTGAACAAACAACAACCTTGCAAAGAGTGTTTTTGTTTACCTTGTGTGTGAATAAACACGGACATTTGAATTACGAACTTGTACTTTGCCTCTGTACTGCACTCGCTTATCCCAACTACCAGAGCGAATCCCCACAATACCAAGAACTGCTTTTTTCAGGTTCATAAAATCCTTCAGGTATTAAATATTAAACATGAGTGAAGTAACATCACATAATCATCTGATTCCTTGTGATTCCTTTGTCGATAGAGATGTTTAATCAAGTTAGCATCATCAAACAATGACTGCATATGAAGGTTAGAAGAACAGGTGCTAATAGCAAAGTAAACACATAAAACAGTCACATGGAAATGTTTTTTTATTTCACAACACCAACATTGATGACCTCTGCTAAATGTAAAGCTATGAAAGCCTGTTCTTTGCAACACAGTGTGTGATGCAGGGCCGGGCCGACACAGAGGCTGGGGAGGCTCCAGCCTCAGGGCACAGGCCAGCTCCCCAGCCTCTGGGCTGCAGGCAGGCCACTGAGTCAGAAGATCCGATGGTATATTCTAACCCCCAGGCGTTCCCATGGTGACAGGAACCACATATACAGGGTCACGCCTCACAATACCAAGAACTATTTTATGCAGGTTCATAAAATCCTTCAGGTATTAAATATTAAACATGAGTGAAGTAACATCACATAATCATCTGATTCCTTGTGATTCCTTTGTCGATAGAGATGTTTAAGGCTACTTTCACACTTGCGTTGTGAGTTCCGTTTGAAGGCTCTCACAAGCGGCCCCGAACGGATCCGCTCAGAATGCATCAGTTTGGCACCGTTTGGCCTCCGTTCCGCTCAGCAGGCGGACACCCGAACGCAGCTTGCAGCGTTTTCGTGTCCGCCTGGCCGTGCGGAGCCAAACGGATCCATCCAGACTTACAATGCAAGTCAATGGGGACGGATCCGTTTGATGTTGACACAATATGGTGCAATTTTAAACGGATCCGTCCCCCATTGACTTTCAATGTAAAGACAGGAGTCCCTATTAATATACCATCGGATCAGAGTTTATTTTAACTTGAAGTGTCCCCATCACCATGGAAACGCCTCTATGTTAGAATATACCATCGGATTTGAGTTAGATCGTGAAACTCAGATCCGACAGTATATTCTAACACAGAGGCGTCCCCATGGTGATGGGAACGCTTCAAGTTAGAATATACTAAAAGAACTGTGTACATGACTGCCCCATGCTGCCAGGCAGCAGGGGGCAGACCCCCCCTCCCCCCCCTGTTTTTAACTCATTGTGGCCAGTGCGGCCTCACCTCTCCCCCCCTAGTTAAAATCACGTTCTGAATCCCCCATCATTGGTGGCCAGTGCGGCCTCACATCTCCCCCCCCCTAGTTAAAATCACGTTCCGAATCCCCCATCATTGGTGGCCAGTGCGACCTCACATCTCCCACCCTAGTTAAAATCACGTTCCAAATCCCCCATCATTGGTGGCTAGTGCAGCCTCACATCTCCCCCCCCCCCCTAGTTAAAATCACATTCCGGATCCCCCATCATTGGTGGCCAGTGCGGCCTCACATCTCCCCCCCCCTAGTTAAAATCACGTTCCCCCATCATTGGTGGCAGTGGAGAGTTCCGATCAGAGTCCCAGTTTAATCGCTGGGGCTCCGATCGGTAACCATGGCAACCAGGACGCTACTGCAGTCCTGGTTGCCATGGTTACTTAGCAATTTTTAGAAGCATTATACTTACCTGCGAGCTGCGATGTCTGTGACCGGCCGGAGGCTCCTCCTACTGGTAAGTGAAAGGTCTGTGCGGCGCATTGCCTATAGCACAGACCTGTCACTTACCAGTAGGAGGAGCGCCCGGCCGGTCACAGACATCGCAGGTAAGTATAATGCTTCTAAAATTGCTAAGTAACCATGGCAACCAGGACTGCAGTAGCGTCCTGGTTGCCATGGTTACCGATCGGAGCCCCAGCGATTAAACTGGGACTCCAATCGGAACTCTCCACTGCCACCAATGATGGGGGAACGTGATTTTAACTAGGGGGAGACATGTGAGGCCGCACTGGCCACCAATGATGGGGGATTTGGAACGTAATTTTAACTAGGGGGGGGAGATGTGAGGCCGCACTGGCCACCAATGATGGGGGATTCGGAACGTGATTTTAACTAGGAAGGGGGGAGATGTGAGGCCGCACTGGCCACCAATGATGGGTGATTCGGAACGTGATTTTAACTGGGGGGGGGAGATGTGAGGCCGCACTGGCCACCAATCATGGGGGATTCGGAACGTGATTTTAACTAGGGGGGGGGGGAGAGGTGAGGCCGCACTGGCCACCAATGAGTTAAAAACAGGGGGGGGAGGGAGGGAAGGGGGTCTGCCCCCTGCTGCCTGGCAGCACCTACCAGGCAGCAGAGGGCAGTCATGTACACAGTTCTTTTAGTATATTCTAACTTGAAGCGTCCCCATCACCATGGGAACGCCTCTGTGTTAGAATATACTGTCGGATCTGAGTTTTCACGAAGTGAAAAATCAGATCTGAAAAAAACAGTTATGCAAACGCACGGATGCAAGCGTTTGCATTATAGGAGCGGATCCGTCTGTACAGTCTCCGAACGCAAGTGTGAAAGTAGCCTAATCAAGTTAGCATCATCAAACAATGACTGCATATGAAGGTTAGAAGAACAGGTGCTAATAGCAAAGTAAACACATAAAACAGTCACATGGAAATGTTTTTTTTTTATTTCACATTACCAACATTGATGACCTCTGCTAAATGTAAAGCTATGAAAGCCTGCTCATTGCAACACAGTGTGTAATGACATAGGAAAAAATAGCATGCGATTTATATCATAATATACAGTAGTAAAGCACAAAGCACTACAGCTTTTGATAACTGCAGTCCCGTCTCTATTTGAACTAACCACACTATACGCCGGTGCTTAAAGTTTTGTGAACCTATGAGAATTTTCTATGTTTCTGCATAAATTTGACCTAAAACTACATTAGATTGTCACAAGTTCTTATAGTAGATAAAGATTAGAGATGAGTTTAATTCGGATGCTTAGCCAAATTTCTCCAAGAAATTTTGTTCATTACGAATTAACTCATCACAAAGCAGATTAAATCAGTTCTATCCCGGCATGCAGTTAAACTTGTGGAAGAATGTATCTTGGTGTACGTTAGTGTGCATTGCTCCAACATGCATAGCTAATCCTTTCTTGTAGCGAAACAGTTACTGTGCGCCAGAATGACAGGCAGGTCACATACAGTCGTGGCCAAAAGTTTTGAGAATGACACAAATATTAGTTTTCACAAAGTTTGCTGCTAAACTGCTTTTAGATCTTTGTTTCAGTTGTTTCTGTGATGTAGTGAAATATAATTACACACACTTCATACGTTTCAAAGGCTTTTATCGACAATTACATGACATTTATGCAAAGAGTCAGTATTTGCAGTGTTGGCCCTTCTTTTTCAGGACCTCTGCAATTCGACTGGGCATGCTCTCAATTCACTTCTGGGCCAATTCCTGACTGATAGCAACCCATTCTTTCATAATCACTTCTTGGAGTTTGTCAGAATTAGTGGGTTTTTGTTTGTCCACCCGCCTCTTGAGGATTGACCACAAGTTCTCAATGGGATTAAGATCTGGGGAGTTTCCAGGCCATGGACCCAAAATGTCAACATTTTGGTCCCCGAGCCACTTAGTTATCACTTTTGCCTTATGGCACGGTGCTCCATCGTGCTGGAAAATGCATTGTTCTTCATCAAACTGTTGTTGGATTGTTGGAAGAAGTTGCTGTTGGAGGGTGTTTTGGTACCATTCTTTATTCATGGCTGTGTTTTTGGGCAAAATTGTGAGTGAGCCCACTCCCTTGGATGAGAAGCAACCCCACACATGAATGGTCTCAGGATGCTTTACTGTTGGCATGACACAGGACTGATGGTAGCCCTCACCTTTTCTTCTCCGGACAAGCCTTTTTCCAGATGCCCCAAACAATCGGAAAGTGGCTTCATCAGAGAATATGACTTTGCCCTAGTCCTCAGCAGTCCATTCACCATACTTTCTGAGGAAGATCAATCTGTCCCTGATGGGTTTTTTTGGAGAGAAGTGGCTTCTTTTCTGCCCTTCTTGACACCAAGCCATCTTCCAAAAGTCTTTGCCTCACTGTGCGTGCAGATGCGCTCACACCTGCCTGCTGCCATTTCTGAGCAAGCTCTGCACTGGTGGCACTCCGATCCCGCAGCTGAATCCTCTTTAGGAGACGATCCTGGCGCTTGCTGGACTTTCTTGGACGCCCTGAAGCCTTCTTAACAAGAATTGAACCTCTTTCCTTGAAGTTCTTGATGATCCTATAAATTGTTGATTGAAGTGCAATCTTAGTAGCCACAATATCCTTGCCTGTGAAGCCATTTTTATGCAATGCAATGATGGCTGCACGCGTTACTTTGCAGGTCACCATGGTTAACAATGGAAGAACAATGATTTCAAGCATCACCCTCCTTTTAACATGTCAAGTCTGACATTTTAACCCAATCAGCCTGACATAATGATCTCCAGCCTTGTGCTCATCAACATTCTCACCTGAGTTAACAAGACGATTACTGAAAATATCTCAGCAGGTCCTTTAATGACAGCAATGAAATGCAGTGGAAAGTTAATTTTCATGGCAAAGAAGGACTATACAATTCATCTGATCACTCTTCATAACATTCTGGAGTATATGCAAATTGCTATTATAAAAACTTAAGCAGCAACTTTTCCAATTTCCAATATTTATGTAATTCTCAAAACTTTTGGCCACGACTGTACACTCACCTAAAAAATTATTAGGAACACCATACTAATACGGTGTTGGACCCCCTTTTGCCTTCAGAACTGCCTTAATTCTACGTGGCATTGATTCAACAAGGTGCTGATAGCATTCTTTAGAAATGTTGAACCATATTGATAGGATAGCATCTTGCAGTTGATGGAGATTTGAGGGATGCACATCCAGGGCACGAAGCTCCCGCTCCACCACATCCCAAAGATGCTCTATTGGGTTGAGATCTGGTGACTGAGGGGGCCATTTTAGTACAGTGAACTCATTGTCATGTTCAAGAAACCAATTTGAAATGATTCGAGCTTTGTGACATGGTGCATTATCCTGCTGGAAGTAGCCATCAGAGGATGGATACATGTTCTCATTCTGTTTACGCCAAATTCGGACTCTACCATTTCAATGTCTCAACAGAAATCGAGACTCATCAGACCAGGCAACATTTTTCCAGTCTTCAACAGTCCAATTTTGGTGAGCTCGTGCAAATTTTAGCCTCTTTTTCCTATTTGTAGTGGAGATGAGTGGTACCCGGTGGGGTCTTCTGCTGTTGTAGCCCATCCGCCTCAAGGTTGTGCGTGTTGTGGCTTCACAAATGCTTTGCTGCATACCTCGGTTGTAACGAGTGGTTATTTCAGTCAACGTTGCTCTTCTATCAGCTTGAATCAGTCGGCCCATTCTCCTCTGACCTCTAGCATCCACAAGGCATTTTCGCCCACAGGACTGCCGCATACTGGAGGTTTTTCCCTTTTCACACCATTCTTTGTAAACCCTAGAAATGGTTGTGCTTGAAAATCCCAGTAACTGAGCAGTTTGTGAAATACTCAGACCGACCAGTCTGGCACCAACAACCATGCCACGCTCAAAATTGCTTAAATCACCTTTCTTTCCCATTCTGACATTCAGTTTGGAGTTCAGGAGATTGTCTTGACCAGGACCACCCCCCTAAATGCATTGAAGCAACTGCCATGTTATTGGTTGACTAGATAATTGCATTAATGAGAAATAGAACAGGTGTTCCTAATAATTCTTTAGGTGAGTGTATATGAACATGTTCATCATCGTGCAGGCCAACAACATTCCTAGCTAAACCCTTCTGTTTAACCAAAAGAAAAGCATACAGCAGCCTTCAGTGAAGCAAAAAAAATGCTGCGTGCCCCTGCAGGAGATGTGTCCAAATGACTCAAAGTAAAGACATGGAGGCAGCGCCAATAAAGTAGTGGAGGAAAAAAAAAGGTTCTTTTAATCCATGTTGTGGCAGTGCAAACACATGCTTTTCAATCTCTTCTGTTAGCTGTAGAATGGCTGTGTGTCACTATTAGACATAAGCCAATTTTTCAAAAATTCAATTCGGTCGGTTTCCAAAAAGATTTGATTCAATCCGAATTTATTCTTGGCGAATCATGTTGAAAAAACAGCTATTTCCTGGATGCAGAGAGCCTGTATAGTGGTGAAGAACACTGTGCCTTGCAGAAACATGCATAGGGAGTCTGCTGTGGTAGTGAAACAATACTGTGAGTCAGTATGACATGCAGATGACAGGCATCGTTCCTAGAATCATTGCACACTTCACTTATTTAAGCAGTTATGGGGCCAAAACTGACCAAATAACTCAAGTGTGAACTCAGCCTTACAGGTCAGTGTTTGCTCCAGTTATAAAAAAACCGTGCAGAGGCCCAAGATCTTACTATAGCATGAAAGAGCGCACTCCTTTTACACCGTCGTCAGCTGATTCCACATAGATTTCTACAGCACCTGTTCTGTTAAACGCTTATACAAGTAGAGCCCCCCTGACAGAGTGGAGAGGGTGTCAGCAGTATGTTTGTGTTGACGTCACTGATTATTTTGCCCTTCCTCTGTTCCTTCAGAACAATAACCCCAAAAAAACTGATCCTGTCTGTTGATCATCCACCTTCAGTCAGCATTTGGTCAGTAATCCATCAGTATTACTAAAACAATAAAAACAAGAGTAGATCCAAAACAGAGATGACACGTGAATGGAATATTTGTATGGCTTCTGTGTTTTGTAACCACTCCTGCTTTTGGCTACCAAATCATAAGCCAATTCTGATGCAAAATAGGGACCATGTCATACAGGCCTTACAGCTGCTACATAGACAGGATCCATTGTGCGTCTCATTTTTCATTCCTTCTGACAGATCAGAAGGGTCAAAAAAATGATGATATCAACCAGGCCTCAAAGGCAAAATAGTTACCCAGTCAGGGAGTGGGGAGGGTGGAAACAGCATGAGAAGTCCACAGAGTGGCCGAATGACAAAGTGTTGAGGTGGCAGCAGCATGAGGAGACCACAGAGTGGCCCAAAGACATAGTGGTGAGGTGGCAGCAGCATGACAAGACCACAGAGTGGCCCAGTGACATAGTGGTGAGGTGGCAGCAGCATGAGGAGACCACAGAGTGGTGAGGTGTCAGCAGCATGAGGAGACCACAGAGTGGCCCAGTGACATAGTGGTGAGTTGGCAGTAGCATGAGGAGACCACAGAATGGGCCTGTGACAGAGTGGTGAGGTGTCAGCAGCATGAAGAGACCACAGAGTAGCCTAGTGACATAGTGGTCAGGTGGCAGCAGCATGTGGAGACCACAGAGTGGCCCAGTGACATAGTGGTGAGGTGGCAGCAGCATGAGGAGACCACAGAGTGGTGAAGTGGCAGCAGCATGACGAGACCACAGAGTGGTGAGGTGGCAGCAGAATGAAAAGAACACAGAGTGGCCCAGTGACAGAGTGGGGACGTAGGGGGCAATACCCGTACCAGCTGAAGATGGTGGGTGGCAGTAGGAGCACCTGGCAGGTGGCAACATCAGAATAGTAACTTAATCAGGGAGCCAGAAGAAACAGATCTCTTTTGACAAAGTTTAGGTGTGGCACCATGGATGATCGAGTCTGATTCATCAATCATTGGTGTTTGAAAATCCTTGCTGATCCACGCCTGATTCATCTTCACAAAGTAGAAACAGATGCAGCCGGCACTCTGATTTATCAGCCTCACGGTGCTCACGTCCAGGGTCAGGATCCCATAAATCAATATGAAGTAAAGGACTGTCACTCGCAGTAAGGTATAATCTTCAATCTTTCTTTATTTCGTCATGTAGAGAAATAGAAAAACAACTCGTTTCGACTCACATACTGAGTCTTTGTCAAGTACAAATCAAACAAAAAATATGGGATTTAAATAGTCCGCCACTGATGACGTCAATAACACGTGACAACAGGGTTGTCATAGAGACAAAATACAAGCAATAAGCAGCAGACTACATAGACATGGAAAACAACAGGCTGTTCCTTTTCATTTTGATCGATATGGCCACAACATCTCCCTGCTCTGCTTTCAGGTGATTGAGCAGGTACTACCACCACGCAGGACTGGAGATAGAATACAGTTATTAAAAAAACGTGAGGCCTTTTGGATTCACAGGTTGCAGACCCTGAAACCAAAGGGTCTCAATCGTGAATATGAACTAAGTGCCTTTTTGTATAATACGATTATAAAACATAACTTGTTTTATTAGGATATTTCATATCCAATATATATGCATTTACTTGAATTTGTACAAGGTATTTATAATTTTTTTCTATTTTTTTTCAGATAACCTATATTTTAGAAAAATCTACTGCAGGTCGTTTATTCAATGTGCACTAACAATTTATTATGTCCATGTTTCTTTCTTTTTTTATGTTTGTGATTTAACATCCTTAGTCCACTGTGTGTGTATATATACAGTATATACACTGCTCAAAAAAATAAAGGGAACACTTAACCACTTCCCATCTGGGCCCTTTGCCCCCTTCCTGACCAGGCCAAATTTTGCAAAACGGACATATCTCACTTTATGTGGTAATAACTTTGGAACGCCTTTATTTATCCAAGTCATTCAGAGATTGTTTTCTCGTGACACATTGTACTTCATGATAGTCATAAATTTGAGTCAAAATATTTCACCTTTATTTATGAAAAAATCCCAAATTTACCCAAAAATTTAAAAAAAATCGCAATTTTCTAAATTTCAATTTCTCTGCTTTTAAAACAGAAAGTGATACCTCATAAAATATTTATTATTTAACATTCCCCATATGTCTACTTTATGTTGGCATCATTTTGGAAATGTCATTTTATTTTTTTAGGACGTTAGAAGGCTTAGAAGTTTAGAAGCAATTCTTCAAATTTTTAAGAAAATTGCCAAAACCCACTTTATAAGGACCAGTTCAGGTCTGAAGTCACTTTGTGGGGCCTACATAGTGGATACCCCCATAAATGACCCCATTGTAGAAACTACACCCCTCAAGGTATTCAAAACCGATTTTACAAACTTTGTTAACCCTTTAGGCGTTCCACAAGAATTAAAGGAAAATGGAGATCAAATTTTTAAATTTCACTTTTTTGGCAGATTTTCCATTTTAATCAATTTTTTTCTCTAACACATCGATGGTTAACAGCCAAACAAAACTCAATATTTATTACCCAGATTCTGCGGTTTACAGAAACACCCCACATGTGGTCGTAAACTGCTGTATGGGCACACGGCAGGGCGCAGAAGGAAAGGAACTCCACATGGTTTTTAGATGCCATGTCCCATTTGAAGCCCCCTGATGCACCCTTACAGTAGAAACTCCCAAGAAGTGACCCCATTTTGGAAACTAGGGGATAAGGTGCCAGTTTTATTAGTACTATTTTTGGGTACATATGATTTTTTGATCATTCAATATAACACTTTATGGGGCAAGGTGACCAAAAAATTGGTTGTTTTAGCACAGTTTCTATTTATTTATTTTTACAGCGTTCACCTTAGGGGTTCAGTCAAGTGACATTTTTATAGAGCAGATTGTTACGGACGTGGCGATACCTAATATGTATACTTTTTCTCATTTATTAAAGTTTTACACAATAATAGCATTTTTGAAACCAAAAAATTATGTTTTAATGTGTCCATGTTCTGAGAGCTATAGTTTTTTTATTTTTTGAGAGATTTTCTTATGTAGGGGCTCATTTTTTGCGGGATGAGGTGACGGTTTTATTGGTACCATTTTGTGGGACATACGCGTTTTTGATCACTTGGTGTTGCACCTTTTGTGATGCAACGTGACAAAAATTGCTTGTTTTGACACAGTTTTTTTTTTTTTTTTTTTTACGGTGTTCACCCGAGGGGTTAGGTCATGTGATATTTTTATAGAGCTGGTTTTTACGGACGCGGCAATACCTAATATGTATACTTTTTTTTATTTGTTTCACTTTAACACAATAATAGCATTTTTGAAACCAAAAAAATTATGTTTTAGTGTCTCCATGTTCTAAGAGCTATAGTTTTTTTATTTTTTGAGAGATTTTCTTATGTAGGCGCTCATTTTTTGCGGGATGAGGTGACGGTTTTATTGGTACCATTTTGTGGGACATACGCGTTTTTGATCACTTGGTGTTGCACCTTTTGTGATGCAAGGTGACAAAAATTGCTTGTTTTGACACCGTTTTTTTTTTTTTTTTTTTACGGTGTTCACCCGAGGGGTTAGGTCATGTGATATTTTTATAGAGCTGGTTTTTACGGACGCGGCAATACTAAATATGTCTATTTTACTTTATTTTTTCTATTTTAATTTTTTTTTTTTATTCCTAACTTGGGAACTTTTTTTTTTTTTACATGTGAAACTTTATTTTATTTTATTTTTTCAACCCTTTATTTTTTTTATTTTTTTTTACACTTTTCGTCCCCCATAAGGTCATACAAGACCTCTGGGGGACATTTGCTTCACTTTTTCTTTTTTTTTTCACAGTTGATTTCTCCTGTAACTGGGGCTGAGATAGTAGCCCCAGTTACAGGACAAATGCACCCCTATAGAGGCTGTACAGCAGCAATCCTGCGCTGTACAGCCTCACAGCAGGGCTGATCGAGGTCTCTGAGAGACCTCACACAGCCCCTGCACTCTCCGGTCACGGCGGTCACATGACCGCCGGGCCGGAACAGGAAGCGCACAGCGCTTCCTTCTCTGCAGACACAGCGCTCGGTGAGCGCTGTGTCTGCAGCGATCGTGAAGGCAGGGACACCTGGGAACTGTCCCTGCCTTGTCTTAGGGTTGCCCTGCTGTCACTGACAGCGGGCAACCCGATCAGCAGCTGCACGATTAGCGTGCAGCTGCTATTTCTGACAGGACGTTTTAAAACGTGCTGTCAGAAATAGACGTCCACCCATAGGACGTTTATATCCTATGGGCGGACGTGAGGCGGTTAAACAACACAATGTAACTCAAAGTCAATCACACTTCTGTGAAATCAAACTGTCCACTTAGGAAGCAACACTGAGTGACAATCAATTTCACATGCTGTTGTGCTAATGGGATAGACAACAGGTGGAAATTATAGGCAATTAGCAAGACACCCCCAATAAAGGAGTGGTTCTGCAGGTGGTGACCTGACCACTTCTAAGTTCCTATGCTTCCTGGCTGATGTTTTGGTCACTTTTGAATGCTGACGGTGCTTTCACTCTAGTGGTAGCATGAGACGAGGTCTACAACCCACACAAGTGGCTCAGGTAGTGCAGCTTATCCAGGATGGCACATCAATGCGAGCTGTGGCAAGAAGGTTTGCTGTGTCTGTCAGCGTAGTGTCCAGAGCATGGAGGCGCTACCAGGAGACAGGCCAGTACATCAGGAGACGTGGAGGAGGCCGTAGGAGGGCAACAGCCCAGCAGCAGGACCGCTACCTCCGCCTTTGTGCAAGGAGGAACAGGAGGAGCACTGCCAGAGCTCTGCAAAATGATCTCCAGCAGGCCACAAATGTGCAAACGGTCAGAAACAGACTCCATGAGGGTGATATGAGGGCCCGACGTCCACAGGTGGGGGTTGTGCTTACAGCCCAACACCGTGCAGGACGTTTGGCATTTACCAGAAAACACCAAGATTGGCAAATTCGCCACTGGCGCCCTGTGCTCTTCACAGATGAAAGCAGGTTCACACTGAGCACATGTGACAGACGTGACAGAGTCTGGAGACGCCGTGGAGAACGTTCTGCTGCCTTCAACATCCTCCAGCATGACCGGTTTGGCATAGGTCAGTAATAGTGTGGGGTGGCATTTCTTTGGAGGGCCGCACAGCCCTCCATGTGCTCGCCAGAGGTAGCCTGACTGCCATTAGGTACCGAGATGAGATCCTCAGACCCCTTGTGAGACCATATGCTGGTGCGGTTGGCACTGGGTTCCTCCTAATGCAAGACAATGCTAGACCTCATGTGGCTGGAGTGTGTCAGCAGTTCCTGCAAGACGAAGGCATTGATGCTATGGACTGGCCCGCCCGTTCCCCAGACCTGAATCCAATTGAGCACATCTGGGACATCACGTCTCGCTCTATCCACCAACGTCACGTTGCACCACAGACTGTCCAGGAGTTGGCAGATGCTTTAGTCCAGGTCTGGGAGGAGATCCCTCAGGAGACCGTCCGCCACCTCATCAGGAGCATGCACAGGCTTTGTAGGGAGGTCATACAGGCACGTGGAGGCCACACACACTACTGAGCCTCATTTTGACTTGTTTTAAGGACATTACATTAAAGTTGGATCAACCTGTAGTGTGTTTTTCCACTTTAATTTTGAGGGTGACTCCAAATCCAGACCTCCATGGGTTAAAAAATTTGATTTCCATTTTTTTCTTTTGTGTGATTTTGTTGTCAGCACATTCAACTATGTAAAGAACAAAGTATTTCAGAAGAATATTTAATTAATTTAGATCTAGGATGTGTTATTTTTGTGTTCCCTTTATTTTTTTGAGCAGTGTATATATCTACATTTATATTGTCAGCATGTTGTTTTCCATGTCTATGTAGTCTGCCGCTTATTGCTTGTATTTTGTCTCTATGACAATCTTGTTGTCACGTGTTATTGACGTCATCAGTGGCGGACTATTTAAATCCCATATTTTTTGTTTAAATTGTTCTTGACAAAGACTCAGTATGTGAGTTGAAACGCGTTGTTTTTCTAGTCCTCTACATGGCGAAATAAAGAAAGATTGAAGATCATACCTTACTGCGAGTGCCGTTCCATTACTTCATATTGATTTATGGGACGTTGACCCTGGACAAGAGCACCGCGAGGCTGATATATCAGAGTGCCGGCTGCATCTGTCTCTACTTTTTCTGGCTTTCCAGTGCGTGCACCTGTACAAGCTTCGTTCCACATGACTTAATTCACCTACAGTGAAGAGAGGGCACGGGAGATCGTGTCCGAAGTAACTGCCAGCACTGAATTCCTGAAGACCCCCCCAGGCAGAATTACGCAGCCGTGACTTGGAGAGGGAATCCAAGAAGCTGGTTTCATGGGAACTACATGCTGTAACCCTTGCAGAGTACTGCAGGACTAAGAAGATTCCTCGTGGACTGAGGGTAAATTTAAGACCTACTTTCTTTTGTGATAGTGTCGAATATTGTACACAGTTTGCCAATATTTTGAACAAGTGTTCATATGACTTAATGATTCTTACTATTAAACATCTCACTAAAGCGATTAATTATACTAAAGCGCAGATTGTAGCATCGAGCATCAATTACAGGATATATTGGTATCAGAGGACTTTGTCAATTTGAAAACTAAAGTTGAAAAAATCTGCTCTGACCTTTTTGAGGACCATAAGATTATCGTCATCAATATAAAAATAATTATATTTTTTTCCATTTAAGAATATATTTGAACAATAAATAAAACCATTTCCACACTTGTGTCATTTTTGGGGGAGGAGTTATGACACAGGACAAATGTGACTATTTAGGTTACTTTTAACCGCCTCCGGACCGCCTAACGCAGGATCGCGCACACAGGCGCGCGCGCTCACAGGATCGGAAGGTAAGAGAGTGGATCTCCAGCCTGCCAGCGGCGATCGTTCGCTGGCAGGCTGGAGATGTGATTTTTTTTAACCCCTAACAGGTATATTAGACGCTGTTTTGATAACAGCGTCTAATATACCTGCTACCTGGTCCTCTGGTGGTCCCTTTTGCTTGGATCGACCACCAGAGGACACAGGTAGCTCAGTAAAGTAGCACCAAACACCACTACACTACACTACACCCCCCCCTGTCACTTATTAACCCCTTATGAACCACTAATCACCCCGGAATCACCCCATATAGACTCCCTGATCACCCCCTTGTCATTGATCACCCCCCTGTCATTGATCACCCCCCTGTAAGGCTCCATTCAGACGTCCGTATGATTTTTACGGATCCACGGATACATGGATCGGATCCGCAAAACACATACAGGCGTCTGAATGGAGCCTTACAGGGGGGTGATCACCCCATATAGACTCCCTGATCACCCCCCTGTCAGTGATCACCCCCTTGTAAGGCTCCATTCAGATGTCCGTATGATTTTTACGGATCCACTGATACATGGATCGGATCCGCAAAACACATACGGACGTCTGAATGGAGCCTTACAGGGGGGTGATCAATGACAGGGGGTGATCACCCCATATAGACTCCCTGATCACCCCCCTGTCATTGATCACCCCCCTGTCATTGATCACCCCCCTGTAAGGCTGCATTCAGATGTCCGTATGCTTTTTACGGATCCACGGATACATGGATCGGATCCGCAAAACACATACAGACGTCTGAATGGAGCCTTACAGGGGGGTGATCACCCCATATAGACTCCCTGATCACCCCCCTGTCATTGATCACCCCCCTGTCATTGATCACCCCCCTGTAAGGCTGCATTTAGATGTCCGTATGTTTTTTACGGATCCACGGATACATGGATCGGATCTGCAAAACACATACAGGTGTCTGAATGGAGCCTTACAGGTGGGTGATCACCCCATATAGACTCCCTGATCACCCCCCTGTCATTGATCACCCCCCTGTCATTGATCACCCCCCTGTAAGGCTGCATTCAGATGTCCATATGTTTTTTACGGATCCACGGATACATGGATCGGATCCACAAAACACATACGGACATCTGAATGGAGCCTTATAAGGGGGTGATCAATGACAGGGGGGTGATCACCCCATATAGACTCCCTGATCACCCCCCTGTCATTGATCACCCCCCTGTCATTGATCACTCCCTTGTAAGGCTCCATTCAAACGTCCGTATGATTTTTACGGATCCACTGATACATGGATCGGATCCACAAAACACATACGGACATCTGAATGGAGCCTTATAGGGGGGTGATCAATGACAGGGGGGTGATCACCCCATATAGACTCCCTGATCACCCCCCTGTCATTGATCACCCCCCTGTCATTGATCACCCCCCTGTCATTGATCACCCCCCTGTAAGGCTCCATTCAGACATTTTTTTGGCCCAAGTTAGCGGAAATTCTTTTTTTTTTTTCTTACAAAGTCTCATATTCCACTAACTTGTGTCAAAAAATTAAATCTCACATGAACTCACCATACCCCTCACGGAATCCAAATGCGTTAGACATTTATATTCCAGACTTCTTCTCACGCTTTAGGGCCCCTAGAATGCCAGGGCAGTAAAAATACCCCACATGTGACCCCATTTCGGAAATAAGACACCCCAAGGTATTCGCTGAGGGGCATATTGAGCCCATGAAAGATTGAAATTTTTGTCCCAAGTTAGCGGAAAGGGAGACTTTGTGAAAAAAAAAAAAATAAAAAAATTCCGCTAACTTGTGCCAAAAAAAATAAAAATCTATGAACTCGCCATGCCCCTCATTGAATACCTTGGGGTGTCTTCTTTCCAAAATGGGTTCACATGTGGGGTATTTATACTGCCATGGCTTTTTAGGGGCCCTAAAGCGTGAGAAGAAGTCTGGGATCCAAATGTCTAAAAATGCCCTCATAAAAGGAAAGTGGGCCCCTTTGCGCATCTAGGCTGCAAAAAAGTGTCACACATCTGGTATCGCCGTACTCAGGAGAAGTTGGGCAATGTGTTTTGGGGTGCCATTTTACATATACCCATGCTGGGTGAGATAAATATCTTGGTCAAATGCCAACTTTGTATAAAAAATGGGAAAAGTTGTCTTTTGCCGAGATATTTCTCTCACCCAGCATGAGTATATGTAAAATGACACCCCAAAACACATTGCCCAACTTCTCCTGAATACGGCGATACCACATGTGTGACACTTTTTTGCAGCCTAGATGGGCAAAGGGGCCCACATTCCAAAGAGCACCTTTCGGATTTCACAGGTCATTTACCTACTTCCCACACATTAGGGCCCCTAGAATGCCAGGGCACTATAACTACCCGACAAGTGACCCCATTTTGGAAAGAAGACACCCCAAGGTATTCCGTGAGGGGCATGGCGAGTTCCTAGAATTTTTTATTTTTTGTAGTGGAAAATGATAATTTTTTTTTTTTTTTCTTACAAAGTCTCATATTCCACTAACTTGTGACAAAAAATAAAAACTTCCATGAACTCACTATGCCCATCAGCAAATACTTTGGGGTGTCTTCTTTCCAAAATGGGGTCACTTGTGGGGTAGTTATACTGCCCTGGGATTCTAGGGGCCCTAATGTGTGGTAAGTAGTTTGAAATCAAAATCTGTAAAAAATGGCCGGTTAAATCCGAAAGGTGCTCTTTGGAATGTGGGCCCCTTTGCCCACCTAGGCTGCAAAAAAGTGTCACACATGTGGAATCTCCGTACTCAGGAGAAGTTGGGCAATATGTTTTGGGGTGTCATTTTACATATACCCATGCTGGGTGAGAGAAATATCTTGGCAAAAGACAACTTTTCCCATTTTTTTATACAAAGTTTGTATTTATCTTAGGTAGGTATTGTTTTTATATTCTTTGTTTTTATAATAAACGATTATATATTTTTGCATATACAATTGTCCCTTTGTTTCACTGTTTGCACAAATCAAATTAAGATACTTGATAAAAAGAACTTAGAGGCGTTTTTTTTATGTCCGCCTGAAGGATAATATAATTTTTTGATTTTTTTTTTATCCCCTCTTTTATATGAAGATTTTTTCATATAGAAGATATATGACAGTGGGCACAGTACAGTCTTTGGGCCTGACACACACTGGCAGGCAACTGCAGTTATATTACAGAGAAAAAATGGTATAACTTTTTTTATCTGCAAGCTACTGTGCCACCAGATATAAGTGGTGGGCACTGGCAGTGGGCACAGTACACTCTGTGGGCCTGACACACACTGGCAGGCAACTGCAATTATATTACATAAAAAAAATTGTATTACTTTTTTATCTGCAAGCTACTGTGCCACCATATATGAGTGGTGGGCACTGGCAGTGGGCACAGTACACTCTGTGGGCCTGACACACACTGGCAGGCAACTGCAATTATATTACAGAGAAAAAATTGTATAACTTTTTTTATCTGCAAGCTACTGTGCCAGCAGATATGAGTGGTGGGCACTGGTAGTGGGCACAGTACACTCTGTGGGCCTGACACACACTGGCAGGCAACTGCAATTATATTACAGAGAAAAAATTGTATTACTTTTTTATCTGCAAGCTACTGTGCCACCAGATATGAGTGGTGGGCACTGGCAGTGCGCACAGTACACTCTGTGGGCCTGACACACACTGGCAGGCAGCTGCAATTATATTACAGAGAAAAAATTGTATTACTTTTTTATCTGCAAGCTACTGTGCCACCAGATATGAGTGGTGGGCACTGGCAGTGGGCACAGTACTCTCTGTGGGCCTGAAACACAACTGCAATATATAGGGGAAAAAAAGAAAAAAAAAAGCAGACTGATGTACTAGCCCTAAAAAGGGCTTTTTGGGGTGCTGTCAGAACGCTGTCCTTACAGCAGATCAGATGAGTCTTTGAGGACTGGAGTGGACACAGAACACTGGCCTAGCTAACGATTTCCCTATTAATTTAGCAGCAACAGCAGCACTCTCCCTGCTCTCACTAACACTGCAGCTTCAGAATGAATCTAAGAGGGCTGCCGTCCTTGCTTTTTGATAGGAGGTGGGAGGGTCTGGGAGGGAGGGTTTGCTGATTGGCTGGAATGTGTCTGCTGACTGTGAGGTACAGGGTCAAAGTTTTCTCAATGATGATGTATAGGGGACGGACCGAACATCGCATATGTTCGCCCACCGCGGCGAACGCGAACAAGCGATGTTCGCCGGGAACTGTTCGCCTGCGAATAGTTCGGGACATCTCTACTGACAAGCGTACCCATCTGTCCACAGACTCTGTGGACAGACTTACATTTGACTTCTTGGCCCCCGCCATCGGTTCAGGGCGTTGAAGGGACCCTTGTCAATCCCTCTCCTTGGCTCTCCCTCCGAAAATCTGTTGTTTTTTTATTTTTTAAATGTTTGTAACATACTTATTCAGCTTTTTAATTATTTAGGTATTTATTTATATTTTTATTATATTATGAATTTCTTAATTTATTCACTCACGTTTTTAATTATTTATGTATTTATTTATATTTTTTATATATTATGAATTTCTTAATTTATTATCGCATGTTTGTAATTATTTATGTATTTCTTTATATTTTCATGACATTATGAAATTGTTTATTTATTAATGTTTTTAATTATTTATGTATTTATTTATATTCATAATTACTGATGAATTTGTGTAATAATGTCTATGTAGATTTATCATTGTATACGTAAGCCATACTGTAAAATAGATATCTCATAAATCAATTGGCACAAAGCACTCCACACGCCGCCCGCACCAGTCTGCTCTCAGTTTCCATATAGGGCAGATGGAGTCTGTAGCAAAACACTGAGGTAATGCAGCATGCCTCACCGTGTGCTGTTTCCTCCGAGCCAGAGGGCAAGAGGAGCGGCAGGGTTTAGCAGCGGCTCTGTCATCCTCCTTTTGTCTGTGAGGATGCATGTGTACCGCCGCTCTCTCCACCCATTCACGATCAGCACCGCACACACGCTGTCCTCCAGCCAACGGCAAGACATATCCAGTGCACGTCTGAGCACAGAAGCCAGTGATGAGCCAGCTTGCCTCGGCCCGGGTCTGGTAGTGTCCACGGCTCTCCCGCCGGGATCATTTCCCCTTCCCGACTGTGATGACTCACCCACGGTCCACAGTTGCTGGCCGGGTGCTTGGCAGGTGCCTCCAGTACGCAGCCAGCATGCAGCGATCACAGGTCGGGCTGCAGAATAAGCCTTCAGCTGCGATGCGTGACTACACACAGGAGTTTGTGACACACAGCCCGGGCCAGACGTCACTACAGGGGCTGACAGGCACCGAGGAATGCCGACACTGTCATCCAGCAGAGCGACATTCAACTAAAGGTAAACTTAATTCCACAAATAAATGCTGCTCTGCTTCATCTCTATCGACCTGACATTGAAAATGAGATCCCGTAGGTTAATTAGAAACGTATAGTATTATACCGGATTGCTGTACGTTTCTAATGAACCTAAGGGATCTCATTTTCAATGTCAGGTTGACAGAAATTAAGCAGAGCAGCATTTATTTTGGGTATTAAGTTTACCTCCAGTTGGATGTCTTGTAGAATACATGGTGGCTTTAGAACAGATTACAAACTCCGCTCAGGTTGACAGAAATGAAGCAGAGCAGCATTTATTTTGGGTATTAAGTTTACCTCCAGTTGGATATCTTGTAGAATACATGGTGGCTTTAGAACAGATTAAAAACTCAGTGTCGGTGTTCATCGGTGCCTGTCAGCCCCTGTAGTGACGTCTGGCCCGGGCTGTGTGTCAAACTCCCATGTGTAGTCACGCATCGCAGCTGAAGGCTTATTCTGCAGCCTGACTTGCGATCGCTGAATGCAGGCTGCACACTGGAGGCAGCCACCGAGCACCCGGCCAGAAACTGTGGACCGTGGCACGAGTCATCACAGTCGGGAAGGGAAAATGATCCCGACGGGAGAGCCGTGGACACTACCAGACCCGGGCCAAGGCAAGCTTGCTCATCACTGGCCTATGTGCTCAGACGTGAACTGGATATGTCCTGCCGTTGGCTGGAGGACAGCGTATGTGCTGTGCTGATTGTGAATTGGTGGGGAGAGAGCGGCGGTACACATGCATCCTCACAGACAAAAGGAGAATGACAGAGCCGCTGCTAAACCCTGCCGCTCCTCCTGCCCTCTGGCTCAGAGGAAACAGCACACGGTGAGGCATGCTGCGTTACCGCAGTCTTCTGCTCCAGACTCCATGTGCCCGATATGAAAACTGAGAGCAGACTGGTGCAGGCTGCGTGTATAGCTAATTTTGTACTAATTTATATTGTGCTTCCAAAACCTACAATACCTTAGTCAAATAAATGACAAAGGAAAATATTGCATTTTTTATTCATGTTGCCACATTCCTGCTGCTACCATAGAACCTGCTGCTGTCAGAGGTGTCTTGGTTTATTTTTAGTGTTGCCCTGGTCTGGTGGGGGCCCATTCCAGGGAACACATTCCTGCTGCTACCGTAGAACCTGCTGCTGTCAGAGGTGTCTTGGTTTATTTTTAGTGTTGCCCTGGTCTGGTGGGGGCCCATTCCAGGGAACACATTCCTGCTGCTACCGTAGAACCTGCTGCTGTCAGAGGTGTCTTGGTTTATTTTTAGTGTTGCGCTGGTCTGGTGGGGGCCCATTCCAGGGAACACATTCCTGCTGCTGAGTGAGGCCGAGCTATGTGTAGGCCTTAAACTCGACCATTACCATGTTGCTGCTGCCTGTCCTGATCCTGCTGAGTGAGGCCGAGCTATGTGTAGGCCTTATATACCAACCTGTTACCATTTACATGCTGCTGCCTATCCTGATCCCACTGAGTTTTGTAGAGCTTTGTGTAGGCATTATATACCAACCCGTTACCATTTACGTGCTGCTGCCTATACTGATCCCACTGAATTTTGTAGTGCTATGTGTAGGCCTTATATACCAACCCGTTACCATTTACTTGCTGCTGCCTATCCTGATCCCCTTGAGTTTTGTAGAGCTAAGTGTATACCTTATATACCAACCCGTTACCATTTACATGCTGCTGCTTATCCTGATCCCACTGAGTTTTGTAGAGCTATATGTAGGCCTTATATACCAACCCGTTACCATTTACGTGCTGCTGCCTATCCTAAACCCACTGAGTTTTGTAGAGCTATGTGTAGGCCTTATTACCAACCCGTTACCATTTACGTGCTGCTGCCTATCCTGACGCTGCTGAGGACAACCAGCATGGACCACTTATTCTCCATAGGGGTTTGTCAACTTTCGAGTATTAGAAATCTCGTGAAGTGGTTGGCATGCTTCAGTTTGGCGCGTGTGCTCTGTTCATTATTTATTGTTAATATTAAAATATATATTAGTAATCTTTTTAATAAAGTAGAATCATGCGGTGTTACGCTTCATTCACCAAAATATATATTTTTTTATTTATTTGATTTGTTAAAATTTTGATTTAGTTAGTTTTTTTGCAGGCCCTGTTGTGGTTCTTCCTAAAACTAGGTGCTGACCACAGGTGGCCTAGCATTCTCAAAAGGTTTTGTGTAGTTAACATTGTACAGAACTTACTGAGGAACCAAATTAAATTTTATCATTTTATTATTTTCTTTTAATCAGGATTTCGGGACGGACATGGTGTTGTCTGTCATCCTGGAAAGGATGGCTGACTTCCATATTCACCTCTCTACATGGTTGGGAGTGACTGGCGTTATACTCATCTGTGTGGTAATCCGGTTTTGGGAATGGAGCGTTATTGCCACATGTATATATCAATATATACATTTATTTTTAATGTTACTTCTTGACAATAATGTAATGAACATTGATAATTTGCACATGCTACTTTCAACTAAAAACACAGCTTTAAACTTTGCAGTATAAACTGCAGACTATATAATGTTCTTGAAGCCATGTCACCATTTTGCGAGTGATTCTACTCATTGAATGACATGTTTCTGTCTGTTTGCCGGAAGCTATGTTCTGACATGCACACTTAACCAAACGGTACGCTATATTGGACCCATGCTGGTTAGTTCTTAGCCCACTCTGCAAAAAAAAATTGGTATTTCAAATAATTATTTTTTCCATAGAATTTTGGGGTTTTCTAAAAAATTGTGTCAATCACATTATTTAAGCAAATGTCATTAATCTACATGGTCTTAGTGGGGTTATTAATCTGTTTACTGTATGGATACTTTTATTATATATATTTATTTATTTTAAAATATATTTTATTTAGAGAAAAATATTAGAATAATGTAAATTGTTGGTGATGCTCAAAATAATATTTTCCTTGTAAAAATCAACACATTTGGTATTTTGCCTTGCATTTGGCACAATTCACTTTGGTTACTACATGAGCAAGGTCCCATTATCTTGACCAAAAATTTACTAACTGTTTCATAGACGCAAAATTTCTGTCAGAACTTACGGGGCTTTTTTTGTTATACGATATATTGGACAATTTGATATTGGCCTTTACAATCTTAAATAAATAAACAAAATTATAAATTGTATGCGGAAAAATTGGTATTTTTTATGCGTGGGAAAACACTCCTGATGTATGAGAAGCCAAAACTTGGTGCTGTTGGTGTTGTATAAGTTGATTATAGTTTTTTGTCACGTCTGCCGGGGGCCCATTCCTTATGCTCCAAACTAAGCACATGCTGTTGTCTGTTCCTGTTGAGATAGGACGAGCTATGTGTTGGCCTTAAAGTACAATGTTAATTTACCATCTGCCTGCTGCTCTTGTACTGATCCTTCAGCGTTATGTGTAGGCCTAATACTCCACCGTTACCAATGACTGCTGCTATTATCCTGATCATTCAGTGTTATGTGTAGGCCTTATACTCCACCGCTACCAATTACTGCTGCCATTATCCTGATCCTTCTGTGTTGTGTGTAGGCCTTATACTCCACCATTACCAATGACTGCTGCTATTATCCTGATCCTTCTGTGTTGTGTGTAGGCCTTATACTCCACCGTTACAAATTACTGCTGCTATTATCCTGATCCTTCTGTGTTGTGTGTAGGCCTTATACTCCACCGTTGCCAATGACTGCTGCTATTATCCTGATCCTTCAGCATTATGTGTAGGCCTTATACTCCACTGTTACCAATTACTGCTGCTATTATTCTGATACTTCTGTGTTGTGTGTAGGCATTATACTCCACCGTTACCAATTATTGCTGCTATTATCCTGATACTTCTGTGTTGTGTGTAGGCCTTATACTCCAACATTACCAATGACTGCTGCTATTATTCTGATCCTTTGGAGTTATGTGTATGCCTTATACTCCCACATTTATGTGTACCTGCGGCTGCTGTATTTTATGATACTTATGAGTTGGGCTAGTCTAACGGGGCCTTACCATAACCCTATTTGTTAAAACAAAACATAAAGCTGAAAAATAAAAAATAAACCATAAGACATTATTAGTAAACAAAAAAAGTTATATAAACATTATGAATAGAAAACATTATAAATACAAATAAAATAAAACTATTGCACAGATTTCAGCTGATCGTGGAGGTTTAGGAGCACCTCCACGTTCTTATGCTGTTTCTCCTCCAGCTGCTGCATTTGGTGGGTAAACTGCAGCTTCAGCTCCCGCATCTTTCGGGTGCAGCTCCCGTAGGTCCTTTATGGCCTGTTTTTGCTCCCGCTGCATCTCCAGTATTATTATTTTTTTCGTTTTATTAGCACTGTAAAAAAAAAATATAATAATAATAATAATAATAATAATATAAATATATATATATATATATATATATATGATGATTATTTGAAAATAAGATGAGAAGCCAATTAGTGATTAGTGTATAAAGCAGATGACAATTTACATCGCAATTTGTTATATAGTTGTTTATTTAGGAGTAGTTCATTAGAGTGGATTGTTATTAAGTTGTTAAGTTATAGATTTGTATGTAGATTAATTAATTGGTGTATAGTGTTGAGGTTTTATATTATTGTAGTGTTTGTTATAGCTTCATCTTTTCCGTTTAATTTTTTTTGTTCTTTAAAACCATTTTATAGAAAAACATTTATATTACCGTGTGCACTGTAGTAGCCCAAAGTGAAGAATGGAAGTACCCCGGACATTAAGGAGGGGGACACATGGCATTTTCTGTGCTTTAGGTTCTGACCACTGGTCATTGTCAGTCAGTTTTCTGCCCAGAGATCAGTGGCTGTTTTTAGTCTGCAGGTTTTGGAGGGTTAATTTTTCAAGCTCTTTTGTTATGATCACTGGGACGAATTTTGATTCTGCCCAATGATGCTCATAATTGGTCATTTTTATGACCTATGGTGTCACAGGGATCGGGCAAAGTTTGCCCATGCCCTAGTGACAGTTACTCATTGGTGGGTCAGTGAAGTTAAGGGCTATAAATGTCCAGGCTCCGTGGGCCAGTTTGTCTGTTTGCCGCACTTGGAGCCTGGACTAGTTTATCCCCATCCCTTTAATTTTGTCATGTCGAGGTCTGTTAAGGGTGGTTAATATAGTCATCCCGTGATGGGATGGACTCTGATGTATTGATGGTTTAAACGAGTCTGAGTTTATGACTAGGCTGATGTTTTATATATTGAAGTTGGTTTGAGTTTAAATAAACAGGCCTCGGCTTATCTCCACTCTCTTGTCTTGTGTTTTATTTCATTAATGTTATAGTTGGAGATTTATTATGTATTTTGGTGAGCATATTCTATGTATTGCCATGATGGATGGTCGATATGGCTCACTGAGAATGTATGCCTCAGTGAGATGATTCCCGGGAATCATTAAGCCAGTAACATTAGGTTACTGGGAGGTTTACATTTAAGATTTATTGTCATGGGGTAGCGTCACGGGTATTAAGATAGAGCGGAGGTGCACCCCCTGAGCTGCCACCCGGTCCCCTGTCCCTGCCTACTTGCACCACCCACCCTAGGTGACGGGGCGCAACTGGGCGACAGTCCCTGACCTGCGTAAGTGCAAGCAGAGAGATACAGACAACAGGGAAGCGGACAGCCAATGAGAGGTAGCACTCGAGCGGACAGAGAGGTAGAACAAGCAAGGTACCACCAAAAACAGAAGGGCGAGGCGGGTCAACTAGCCGAGGTCAGTCCAGGAGGTCACGTCAGTATAAGGGAAGAGGCAAAGACAAAATCCAAAAGCAAGCCGAGGTCAAAATCCGAGAGGTAGCGTCAAGGTTCAGGGAGCAGGCAGAAGAGGTGTCAGGAAGCAGATCAAGGGTCAATTCCAGAGGTCAGCTTAATAATAACAATAATACAAAGCCTAAGGAACGAAAATCACAGGCAACCTGTGGCCAGCAGGTTGCCTGTTTAAATAGTGAAGGGAAGGGGTCATGTGACGTGGTCAGCGTCACATGATCCCTCTTCCCTGACAGTAGCCGAGTGCCTAGCTTGGCGCTCAGCCCCAGCTGGTTCCCATGGCGACGGGGAGCGTCGGCCGCTCCTGCAGGAGGAGTGCGGCCGAACGTCCCGCCTCCCCCGTCACCATGGCAACCGGGACGCCGCAGACATGAGAGCGCAGCCAGGAGACCTGAATGTCCTGGCTGCCGCAAGATCGGGGGCCGACGGCGGTGCAGGGAACAAGATGCCTCTCATGACATTTATTTTAGGGCCGGTGTTTTAGGACTGGAGTGACCTGAGAGATTGGGTGGGACAGGTCACTCCTATACTCCATCCTGGCTTTTCATAAAGGTGTTGCTTAAAAAGGCTGGGGAGATACAGTGTGGACAGTCTATCTGAAAGCTGAACAAGCTGAGAGGGGAACCAGATTTATGAAAACCTGTAAAGAGTGTAGAGATTCTACAGTTTAGTTACCCTGCTTGGACTGAACTCAAAGTGTGGGACTTTATGTTATCCAATATGTGTGGGCTGAAGAAAGATAAAGCTTGAATGTGTTTATTATTGTTTGCTGCAATACAATGTGCCTATGGTGAAGACTACACTGACACCTGTGTGTGTGTGTGTGTGTGAACACTGAGTTAAAACACCCATAGCACATATTTACCCTCCTGGCCGGGGGTGGTCACAAGCTCCTCCTCGTCCTTCTCGTCCTCGTCCTCCTCATGAGAAGCTGGGGGGGTGAAGCGGGGTGGTGTGAGGGTTGCCCTCTTCACCTACATCCGGTGGGGTAGGGGCATTCTGCTGCCCTAAGGGTCCGGCCTGCTCTCCGTCCTCCTCTTCCTCCTCCTCCTCAGAGACCTCCACCACCGTCAGATCCTCTCTTGAGGTTCTGTGGCGGACGAAGGGAAGGGGCACGCCTGTAATAATCACACAATGGTCAGAAATCTTACAAAAAAATCTTAACTCATAACAAATACTAATTAAGTGAGGGATTTATGTAATGTAATGATGGACGGGGCCTTTTACTATAATAAAGATTAATGATTGCAGTTTATGTATATTATGGAAATAATTATTTCATCCACTCACAAAAGATTACTTAGTAGTACCTGGTGTGGCAATTACTACATCAGACAGTTATGGTTACATCATACATCTCTGACTCGCTGTGAGTATATATATTTATACACAGCAAGGTAGAGATAAATGATGTAACCGGCTGATTTTGTACATTTCACACACACATAAATATCTACTGTATATACATGTGTGTGTGTGTGTATATGTATATGTATATATATATATATATATATATATATAAATATATATATATATATATATATACACACACTCACCTAAAGAATTATTAGGAACACCTGTTCTATTTCTCATAAATGCAATTATCTAGTCAACCAATCACATGGCAGTTGCTTCAATGCATTTAGGGGGGTGGTCCTGGTCAAGACAATCTCCTGAACTCCAAACTGAATGTCAGAATGGGAAAGAAAGGTGATTTAAGCAATTTTGAGCTTGGCATGGTTGTTGGTGCCAGACGGGCCGGTCTGAGTATTTCACAATCTGCTCAGTTACTGGGATTTTCACGCACAACCATTTCTAGGGTTTACAAAGAATGGTGTGAAAAGGGAAAAACATCCAGTATGCGGCAGTCCTGTGGGCAAAAATGCCTTGTGGATGCTAGAGATCAGAGGAGAATGGGACGACTGATTCAAGCTGATAGAAGAGCAACGTTGACTGAAATAACCAACCGAGGTAATAACCAACCGAGGTATGCAGCAAAGCATTTGTGAAGCCACAACACGCACAACCTTGAGGCGGATGGGCTACAACAGCAGAAGACCCCACCGGGTACCACTCATCTCCACTACAAATAGGAAAAAGAGGCTAAAATTTGCACGAGCTCACCAAAATTGGACTGTTGAAGACTGGAAAAATGTTGCCTGGTCTGATGAGTCTCGATTTCTGTTGAGACATTGAAATGGTAGAGTCCGAATTTGGCGTAAACAGAATGAGAACATGTATCCATCCTCTGATGGCTACTTCCAGCAGGATAATGCACCATGTCACAAAGCTCGAATCATTTCAAATTGGTTTCTTGAACATGACAATGTTCAAGAAACCAATTTGGCCCCCACAGTCACTAGATCTCAACCCAATAGAGCATCTTTGGGATGTGGTGGAACGGGATCTTCGTGCCCTGGATGTGCGTCCCTCAAATCTCCATCAACTGCAAGATGCTATCCTATCAATGTGGGCCAACATTTCTAAAGAATGCTATCAGCACCTTGTTGAATCAATGCCACGTAGAATTAAGGCAGTTCTGAAGGCAAAAGGGGGTCCAACATCGTATTAGTATGGTGTTCCTAATAATTCTTTAGGCGAGTGTATATACAGTTGTGTTCAAAATGATTCAACCCCCACTGAAATTGAGTGTTTTGGCCAGTTTAACATTGATTTTGATCATTTCAGTCATCTTGTTTACAATTAAATCAAAGAGGCACTTGTTAGGCCTCTTTCACACTTGCGTTGTTGGGATCCGGCGTGCACTTCCGTTGCCGGAGGTGCCCGCCGGATCCGGAAAAACGCAAGTGTACTGAAAGCATTTGAAGACGGAGCCGTCTTCAAAATGCTTTCAGTGCTACTATGGCACCCAGGACGCTATTGAAGTCCTGGTTGCCATAGTAGGAGCGGGGAGCGGGGGAGCGGTATACTTACAGTCCGTGCGGCTCCCGGGGCGCTCCAGAATGTTGTCAGAGCGCCCTATGCGCATGGATGACGTGTTCCATGTGATCACGTGATCCATGCGCTTGGGGCGCCCTGACGTCACTCTGGAGCGCCCGGGGAGCCGCACGGACGGTAAGTATACTGCTCCCCCGCTCCCCACTACACTTTACCATGGCTGCCAGGACTTTAGCGTCCCGGCAGCCATGGTAACCATTCAGAAAAAGCTAAATGTCGGGTCCGGCAATGCGCCAAAACGACGTTTAGCTTAAGGCCAGATCCGGATCAATGCCTTTCAATGGGCATTAATTCCGGATCCGGCCTTGCGGCAAGTCTTCAGGATTTTTGGCCGGAGCAAAAAGCGCAGCATGCTGCAGTATTTTCTCCGGCCAAAAAACGTTCCGTTCCGGAACTGAAGACATCCTGATGCATCCTGAACGGATTTCTCTCCATTCAGAATGCATTAGGATAAAACTGATCAGGATTCTTCCGGCATAGAGCTCAGACGACGGAACTCTATGCCGGAAGAAAAGAACGCAGGTGTGAAAGAGCCCTAAGTCAGACAAATATAACATAACATTTATAATGAAATAACCACAAATGTCTTTTCTGTGCTCACATCATTATCAGTCTTATTCAACCCCCAAGTGACATTCAATCTTAGTACTTAGTACAACATCCTTTTCCAGTTATAACAGCTTTTAAACGTGAAGCATAGCTTGACACAAGTGTCTTTCAGCGATCTACGGGTATCTTCGCCCATTCTTCATGGGCAAAAGCCTCCAGTTCAGTCACATTCTTAGGCTTGCGCGCTGCAACTGCTTTCTTTAAGTCCCACCAGAGGTTCTCAATCGGATTTAAGTCTGGTGACTGCGATGGCCACTTCAAAATGTTCCAGCCTTTAATCAGCAACCATGCTCTAGTGGACTTGGAGGTATGCTTGGGATCATTGTCCTGTTGAAAGGTCCAACGTCTCCCAAGCCTCAGGTTTGTGACGGACTGCATCACATTTTCATCCAATATCTCCTGGTACTGAAGAGAATTCATGGTACCTTGCACACGCTGAAGCTTCCCTGTACCTGTAGAAGCAAAACAGCCCCAAAGCATGATTGACCCCCCCACCATGCTTCACAGTAGGCAAGGTGTTCTTTTCTTCATAGGTCTTGTTCTTCCTCCTCCAAACATAGCGTTGATCCATGGGCCCAAACTGTTCTAATTTTGTTTCATCAGTCCACAGAACACTATCCCAAAACTTTTGTGGTTTGTCCACATGAATTTTGGCATACTGCAGTCGACTCTTCTTATTCTTTGGAGACAGCAAGGGGGTGCGCCTGGGAGTTCTGGCATGGAGGCCTTCATTACACAGTGTGCGCCTTATTGTCTGAGCTGAAACTTCAGTACCCACATCTGACAAATCTTTTTTCAGTTCCTCAGCAGTCACACGGGGACTTTTCTCCACTTTGCGCTTCAGGTAGCGCACAGCAGTCGAAGTCAGCATCATCTTTCTGCCACGACCAGGTAGCGTTTCAACAGTGCCCTTTGCCTTGAATTTGCGAATGATGCTTCCTATGGTGTCTCTTGGTATGTTTAACATCTTTGCAATCTTCTTATAGCCATTGCCCTTCCTGTGAAGAGAATTCACCTCTTCTCTTGTCTTCCTGGACCATTCTCTTGACTTCACCATGTTTGTAAACACACCAGTAAATGTCTAGAAGGAGCTGAGTATCACAGTCCTTTTAAATCTGCCTAATTGGTGCTTATTATGCTTGATTGCTGCTCCTTGACATCCACAGGTGTTTTCAATACCTGATCGAAAACACTTGAATGAACCTCTGTTCTTAAGAGTGGTAGTCTTTAAGGGGTTGAATAATTGTGTCAATGAAGAAATCACAAAAAAAACATTTAATACTGTATTACAAAAACAATTGATGTCATTTTAGTTGCATTTGGTTCTTTAAAAAGTCCTTGTAAGATTTCATTCTGAACACAATTACAAATGTACACTAAATTCCCTAAAACGCTTTACAGCATTGGGGGTTGAATAGAGTTGAGCGAACACCTGGATGTTCGGGTTCGAGAAGTTCGGCCGAACTTCACGGAAATGTTCGGGTTCGGGATCCGAACCCGAACCGAACTTCGTCCCGAACCCGAATCCCATTGAAGTCAATGGGGACCCGAACTTTTGGGCACTAAAAAGGCTGTAAAACAGCCCAGGAAAGAGCTAGAGGGCTGCAAAAGGCAGCAACATGTAGGTAAATCCCCTGCAAACAAATGTGGATAGGGAAATGAATTAAAAAAAAAATTAAAAAATAAAAATGACCCAATATCAATTGGACAGAGGTCTCATAGCAGAGAATCTGGCTTCACGTCAGCAGAGAATCAGTCTCTTCATGCCATAGCAAAGAATCTGGCTTCATGTCAGCACAG